>NW_015652333.1:181253-194886 GCF_001515625.1 Sinocyclocheilus rhinocerous | reverse complement strand
CAACAAAAAAACATCAAATTTGAAATGTAATGCAGGGAATTCTGGGAATGTCAATTTACGGTTTTTCACTGTAAATTATACGGTCTTTTTCACTTCCAAAAACGGTATACTACCGTAAAATTAATGTCCAGTACATGTAATGTCCAATACAGTTTTTCATCGTATATAGTAGGGGAATTTACCGTTAACCATTTAACAGGTTTTTACTGTAGCATTTTTACAGTCTTTTACCGTTAAATTCACGGTCATTTTTTACAATGTATAAACACATCATTTAACAAATCATCAATTAATTATTTGTTAATGTTTTTTTATTTTTTTTGCAGTACCCAATCTAAAGTGGAAACTATTCATCATTTGTAAATGTTTATAAACATTTACTAATCATTAGTAACTTCATGAGCAGTCATTTCAATGGCAAAAAAGTGGCAAACATGACCTCAAATCACCCTATTTACACATCTTTACAAATCATTTATTAATCATTCGTTCATGTTTTTGCAGTACCCAATCTAAAATTAAGACTGTTCATCATTTGTAAATGTTTTTAAATGTTTACTAATCATTCAGTACCTTTAACAAACCCTTAAACCTACCCGTCCCTAACCTTATCCGTATCACACCTCAATAGCAGCAAAAGTATTGTGCATTAACAAAAGCTTTTAATCATTGCATAACATCTGTTAAAATCATTTGTAGATTTTCAAGAACAGTATGGTCAATTGAAAGTTGACATGACATTTGTAAGCATTTTAATTTACATAAAATAATGATCTGTTAATCATTAGGTAATGTTTAACAAGTTCATTAGTAAACATTAACAAGCACATTATCTCATGTTTCTAGCTACCTGAATACATGTTAACTAATGATCCATTAAACATTATATAATGCTTGCTAATGATTTATTCATGAAATTTCTTATAAAGTGTTGCCAAGAAATTAATACTTTTACTCAGCAAGGATGCATTAGACTGATCAAAAGTTAAGGCATTTCTAATGTTAACAAAATATTTCTATTTCAAATAAATGCTGTTCTTTTGAACTTTCTTTTCAAAGAATCTTGAATTAAAATGTATCATGGTTTCCTCAAAAATATTAAGCAGCACAACTGTTCTCAACATATATAATATGAAAAGTTTCTTGAACACCAAATCAGCATATTAGAATGATTTCTGAAGGATCATGTGACCGAAGACTGAAAGCTGAAAATCCAGCTTTTCCATCAACTAAAAAACCTAATTTGTCACAGTATTTACTGTTTATACTGTATTTTTGATAAATAAGTCTTTCAGAAACTTATACCAGAAATATACCAACCCCAAACCTTTGAACTGTGTATTTCAAGCTCAACAGCCAATGATTACTATGAATTATTCAATGAGAAGATTCTATTACTACTTTTTATATTGTATTATATCATATTACATTATACTATATTATTATTATTATTAATTTGAGAGAAAAAAACGTTCAGAATATATCAGCACTTCAATTTTTGTGTGAACTATAAAACACCAAGCAGACCCAGTTTTTAGAACCTGTAATGCTATTTAGTGCATCTCCTGGCAGATATGATGGTTTCACCTTTATAAATAAGAATAACATCATTCATAGCTGGGAGCTGTGTGGAGGACAGGCAAACACTGAAATGTCACTCAAAAAATGGAGATGCATCAGAAGTAGAGTTCTATGCTGGTGAGTCATCATCATTTTGATAATGAAACAATGATGAAACCTGCAGATAAATGTTACGCTTCCAGTTCATTGTGGATATCTGACAACACAGGCCTGCCCACAGCCCTAAACCAGTCAGTCCAAGGGGCGTAAAGCACAATGCCTCCATATGCTCACAGATACAGGACTTCAGCCGCCTCCCACAAACACTGAAGCACTGTTACAAAAACATACAAAAGCCAGGAAACAGGCTGACAGTTCAGTGCATCTCATTTCCAAATGCAGATTTATTTTTGTAATCATTTCCCTACATGCAAATAATCGTATAGACCATAACAGCCTTTGTGAAGATGTAAATACTGTTTCGCCCATTAAAAAAATGCAATTTACCAAATGGCAGTGGTTTCCATTAATTTTTCGAAAATTACACCGCTCTCAAAGTCTCTCATTTTTATTCATTGTGCTATCACTTTGTGCACTCCAGATACTAAGTCTATTAACAAGGTTTAAAACAATGTTATCCAGGGATTTGTGGATGAGAGTTAAACCTCCCAGTATTAAATAGATTCTGAAATGCCAAGAGTATTTGCATTTCATTAAATCTCAACAGAACAATTATACCTTTGTGAACGCTGATACAGTAGTGAAGGTGTACAGATTACACATTTGCATTATTTGTACTGGGGGCTGGGCATTCTCTGCCTGCCTTAAATGAAAATGCTAGTATTACTGTTATTTTGCAGCCTGAAATGAGCTCTCTAGAAGCGCTTACAAAAGCTTGATCTGCCGTGCATGCTGTGGCTTTTGTCTTTCTGTGCTTCTGTGCATTCAGGAAGGTTTTTGTTTAGGTCTAAGCGAGTTTGATGTATAATAGATGGAGTATAGGAATGCCTGCTGGTGCAAAACAAGGTGAATCGAGCCTTTTCTGCGTTACACTACTACAGATATATTCAGCGCTGCCTTGTAGCTGTATACGGTCTTAATCTAGTCCTGCTTTTCTCCATCTATCCCCTTCTACCTCCCCCTCATTTGTACTCTGGAGGCTCAGAGTGACCCCCAGGGAGTAAATCAGGGCATCAGAGTCTTCCTACAGGCCTTCGGGTGACACACATTTCTCTGAGCAGAACACTGCTATTAATGTCAGCATGGAGTCACCCCTAAAGACTCTGCTTTACTCAGTTTTGTTGCCAAAAAGACAGCTTATGACTTCAAAACACTTCAATATTAAGCGAAGAACACCACATTAGCACCATAACACTCCATTTCACCACACCATAAATATTTGTCTTTTTCACAACTTATCCTCGGTGTAGGCCTACTCTATTTGCCGTTCACGTAACGTATTGTGGGAATGCTTGGCAGCAAATTTACCACATGCTACTTCAAAAGCATGATTTTAATGTGTGATTTGAATCAAAGACTCATTTGAAAAAAATAAAATGCAATTAAATTAAAAAGCAAAATCTAAAATGTGAAACAGCATAAAACAGTAAAACACTAAATAAAATAAAATTAGACAAATGGCAAAACAAAATAAAAATAAAACTAACTAAAATAAAAGGAAAAACAATAAAAAGTGAAAATGAAAAAAAAGCAAAACAAAACAAAACAGAAAATAAAATGAGATAAAATAAAAGGCAAAATAAAATAAAAAAACAAAACAAAATAAAACAAAATTAAATTAAATTAAATACAGGAAATAATATAAAAAGTTAAATAAAAATAATGGCATAAAATAAAATAAAACAGACAATAAAATATAAACATTAAAAATGCAAAACAAAATAAAACAATTTAAAAATCATATAAAGTAAAAAAGCAAAACTAAATCAAAATAACATACAGCTAATAAAATAAAACCAAAATAAAAAAACAAGCCAAAATACAGTAATTAAAATAATAACACATGTAATATAAAATGCCTATGCAATAAATCTGAAACCATCTGACACTCCTCTCAAACTGTTAATTGCAGAAACCATTAACAGCATCAAATGTTTTTCATTTTCTTCAAAAAAAACAAACAAAAAAAAACAAAACATGTTTTTCAGAGAAATCACTGCTGCGGTCAATTATTAAACCAAACAATTCAAACTAATGCTAAAAGTCACACTCTATACAGCACAGGGCTGATAGACAGCCCACCCCTGTTCTTCACTGAGTGGTTTGAGGACACTTTAGACAATGCAAACAAACTCACAACAAAAGGGCTTTCAGTTTTCCCAGTTGTTGACAAGTCCTTTGAGCTAGAATGGCCATTGTAGCAGCTGGAGAACACGGAGGGTGAAGGCTGCGGACCACGCGGTGGACATAAAATAGGCGGCTGGAAATTAGGCTGAGAGGGATGTTTATGGAAACAAAGTGAGAGAGGAACGAGTGAAGACATACATTAGCTTTTACTGGGAGTCCATCTCGCTGTGTGGAGGGTGCCGATCCGCAGCAGGGGCTGAAGAGAGAGATGAAAAATAATGACAACATGTTGTCATGTCTGTCCTACTATTACCACACAGTGTCATTTCCTGTCTACAGTATGCACGTTTGAAACAGGGCTATAGTGCAATAGTTTGCAATGCTGTGTAATTTTCTTCAGCAAGAATTCTGTCTCTGTTGAGGTTGGCTGCATGTGAATAGAAACACTCATGTACTAATCATTAGTGAGCCACAACAGGGCAGAGCTGGGGGTGTGTTGCTTGACTTTGAAGTAGCAGAAAACTGCACAAATGTGCAGACAGATGCATACAGACGCACGTTCGTTGTCCCTATAGATTTACCATTTGTACACCTGGGAATGAGACCGTTTATCACATGCACTCAATGAACAGAAAAACAGAGGGCTACAGATATCCCCATATGGCAGTGATTCATTCAAAACTTTGTGTTCTTCCACTTATCACACACACAGATGTCATTATATATATATATATATAAGAGAGGAACGAGTGAAGACATACATTAGCTTTTACTGGGAGTCCATCTCGCTGTGTGGAGGGTGCCGATCCGCAGCAGGGGCTGAAGAGAGAGATGAAAAATAATGACAACATGTTGTCATGTCTGTCCTACTATTACCACACAGTGTCATTTCCTGTCTACAGTATGCACGTTTGAAACAGGGCTATAGTGCAATAGTTTGCAATGCTGTGTAATTTTCTTCAGCAAGAATTCTGTCTCTGTTGAGGTTGGCTGCATGTGAATAGAAACACTCATGTACTAATCATTAGTGAGCCACAACAGGGCAGAGCTGGGGGTGTGTTGCTTGACTTTGAAGTAGCAGAAAACTGCACAAATGTGCAGACAGATGCATACAGACGCACGTTCGTTGTCCCTATAGATTTACCATTTGTACACCTGGGAATGAGACCGTTTATCACATGCACTCAATGAACAGAAAAACAGAGGGCTACAGATATCCCCATATGGCAGTGATTCATTCAAAACTTTGTGTTCTTCCACTTATCACACACACAGATGTCATTTTATATATATATATATATATATATATATATAAACCTAGTTAGAAATGCTGAACTTTTGTGTGTATTTATGCCTTCCATCTAAAGTTAATCCATGCATTCATCGAGAATCAAACCTTGTCATTGCTAGCACCATTGAATAAATAGGAAATGTGAATATATACTTTCACGCTCAGATATATGTTGTACAATAAGTCACAGTGTGTCTTATACTCAATAAAAAGACCAGCAATCCAGATAAAAGGGAGCCTAATTTTATCTGCTTTAGAAATGGTCAGTAATAGTTTGGAATCCAAGTGGCAGAAAGAGTGAGTGAAATGATTAGTAATCTATCAGCAGGAGACAATTTCTTCATTTATGACAGAGTCAAGAAAGAAAATTGATTCAATGGACTTTTTCCAGCTGGTGAAATAACAAAACTACAACCACACAATCGTACACCAGTGGAGTTTCTAGCCACCAATAACGAAGCACAGGCCCCCCAATAAGCATAAACGTGCTTTCCCTCCCATTTTCTTTACGATTGTGTATCTTATTGAGTTCTATGATCTACAGATTTTTACAAATTAGCATTCTTAGCATTAACTCAGCAAACACTGGTCAGAAAACAACATTTTTAAGAAAAACGATTACTATACAGCATTACCTTTACAAAAGCAGTCTATTGTAGCAGTACTTTGGTATATTGATAGATTCAGATGGTAATACTGTACTATGTTGATATATACCATTATGTTTACTCTTTAAAATAAATAAATAATAAGGTACTTTAAGTTTTTTTTTTCCTCAATACAATTCAGTGCATGAGTGAGCTCTCAAATGATTCAGACTGAATGGCAAATCGATTCAAATTGTTGTTCAAACTCATTTAACTGATTCACTGAAAGAAACAACTTCATCATGTAGTTCCAATTCTAAACAGCTAACAGAAAGTATAAGTCACTTGATGTGACTGTTAAAATACTGTGATGGAAAATCAGTATACTGTATAAGAGATTCTTGCGCAGCCCCTGTCACACAATCATCTTTTACTTACAACATTTTAATTCTTCTACTTCGCCCCACACACGTTTCAGAACATTTGGAGGCAGTTTGTCTCTGGTTCTGTTTTTGTTTCAGAAAGAGCATGTGGTACTAATTATGCAATGACTCAAGGAAAATAAAATATCAGGCTAATTACAACACTTCAAACTGCAGAAAAATAATACAAATAAACACACCATACATATTGTTGATGTAGAAGATGATTGCTTTTACTTGTTTCACGTCTTGATTATCACAATATTTCATTATATCATACAGTCAAGCAGTTTATTCCAATCTGCTTTATAATTGTAATAAAATATAGTTTATAGGAGATTATAAAATATATTCTCATAGCGATTGGCAAAAAGTTAACCAAACATCAATGTATTAACCTTTATTAACTCCAAACATAAAGCAGTGCTGTAAACTGTGATACAACATTGACATTGTTTATACATGCTACATAACCAATGGCAATAATCAATGGAAAATATCCATTGGCTATGTATACAATCTGTTTCCCACACATTTTTGGCAGTTAGCAAAATTCCTACTACACTTTCAGGCCATAGTTGTGAAGTCATACCTGAACGCATTAGCATTAGAATATAGTAGCGATGTCAGGAGGGGTTATTCTTTGAGTTTCCTACAAAGGAACAGCAGGGTGCCATCCAGACACCAGTGTGTGCCTTCCTCCTGAGACACTGGAGTTGTCTGTCCTCTGGGGTTAGCTAGCCTCAAACTTCTGACACCCCCCAAAAAGTCAGACATGCTTCCCTCCTGAGCGCTCTGTCTCTGTAACTTCAAATCTGACCCGTCCCCCTTTTCCACCCAGCCATTCTTCAACCCCCCAACCTCTCTTTCCACGCTCCCACAGCCTCTAAACCCAGCACCGTCCTTCAGTGTGACACTGTGGCTTTGATCTCAGGGGCCAGCGTTGTTCAGAAGTTGGCAGTCGCAACCCTTTCCCTGTTCCACATGGCGAGGCTGCCCACTCATGTGGCCTGTACAGAATCAGCCTTTGTTAACCCTTTGCACTCTTTGGTTGCCTGGTAACACACTCACAGTCTGGACAGGCAGGAGTAATTGATCGCCGCGGCTAATTGATGAGCACCATAAACATGTCAGGAATAAAGGAGGGAACACAAAACTTAATGAAAAAACAACAAACCTTAAAGATGTTGTACATGGGTGGATGATCGCAACCAATTTATTTTTTTGGGCTTCTTTGTCCTGTCAAATCGGTGACCTCTTGCCTTTTTGTCTCTTGGCATTTCACAAATGGCATGCTACAAGTGCATTTATTTGCGTTTATGTTTCTGGGTGTGCGATTTTGCGGGGTTTTTTTTTTTGTGTGTCTGTACACATCAATACCGGTCAGTCCTGAAGTGTCATCACACTTAAAGTCACAGTTGTGTAAGCATCACTGTTGGCCAATGGCTTACCTTGACATTTAGCTTAAATGTAGTTATCTATTTTAGCAGCTTGTGTGGATACAATTTTTAAAAAGGCAGATTGACTGCAGATTAGCTACTTTAAATTAGAAGTAGTTCCAAAATACACTGAACAAAATTATAAACGCAACACTTTTGTTTTTGCCCCCATTTTTCATGAGCTGAACTCAAAGTGTAACCACACCAGCCCAGGACCTCCACATCCAGCATCTTCACCTCCAAGATCGTCTGAGACCAGCCACCCGGACAGCTGCTGCAACAATCGGTTTGCATAACCAAATAATTTCTGCACAAACTGTCAGAAACCATCTCAGGGAAGCTCATCTGCATGCTCGTCGTCCTCATCGGGGTCTCGACCTGACTGCAGTTCGTCGTCGTAACCGACTTGAGTAGGCAAATGCTCACATTCGATGGCGTCTGGCACTTTGGAGAGGTGTTCTCTTCACGGATGAATCCCGGTTTTCACTGTACAGGGCAGATGGCAGACAGCGTGTATGGCGGCGTGTGGGTGAGCGGTTTGCTGATGTCAACATTGTGGATCGAGTGGCCCATGGTGGCAGTGGGGTTATGGTATGGGCAGGCGTATGTTATGGACAACGAACACAGGTGCATTTTATTGATGGCATTTTGAATGCACAGAGATACCGTGACGAGATCCTGAGGCCCATTGTTGTGCCATTCATCCACGACCATTTGCAAGGATCTGTACACAATTCCTGGAAGCTGAAAACATCCCAGTTCTTGCATGGCCAGCATACTCACCGGACATGTCACCCATTGAGCATGTTTGGGATGCTCTGGATCGGCGTATACGACAGCGTGTTCCAGTTCCTGCCAATATCCAGCAACTTCGCACAGCCATTGAAGAGGAGTGGACCAACATTCCACAGGCCACAATCAACAACCTGATCAACTCTATGCGAAGGAGATGTGTTGCACTGCGTGAGGCAAATGGTGGTCACACAAGATACTGACTGGTTTTCGGACCCCCGGACCCCCCAATACAGGAAAACTGCACATTTTAGAGTGGTCTTTTATTGTGGCCAGCCAAAGGCACACCTGTGCAATAATCATGCTGTCTAATCAGCATCTTGATATGCCACACCTGTGAGGTGGATGGATTATCTCGGCAAAGGAGAAGTGCTCACTAACACAGATTTAGACAGATTTGTGAACAATATTTGAGAGAAATAGGCCTTTTGTGTACATAGAAAAAGTCTTAAATCTTTGAGTTCAGCTCATGAAAAATGGGGGCAAAAACAAAAGTGTTGTGATTATAATTTTGTTCAGTGTAGCTTCCTCATCAGTGATAAGCATGACTTAAGATCAATGACAGAGTCTTGCACAACTAGCTTGACTTGCCATCCTGAAAAAAAGAGAGAAGAAAAAAGGGGCGGAAAAGAATGACTTATTTAAGATTCCCATGCTAGTGTTATTCCAGCAGAATGACAGGGCCTCAAAGGTACAGGCAGCCGACAGAGGAAGCAGCACTAAGTGCCTGATCAGCACTACGGGGGGCTTTTCAACAGCCTTTATGAAGCCCATCTGTCATTGGATCTGTGCAGGGTTAGTACTGGTCAGGAACGAGGTCTCTTCTAGACAAGGTCTTCAAAGTGTCCATAACCCCAGGAAGACAAAGGCGATGCTCAGGGCAAAACGGTCACTTCCTCTCTATGGACGAAATAACACACTCAGACACACAGACAAAAAAAAGATTGCCAACATTCTTCCTGTCTGGGAGCAGAGAGGAGAGGAACAGAGAGATGGATTGTCACATTAGTTACGCTGGTAAAAAACACATAGAGCACAGTGTCATACATGGGTTATCCCTGCTCTAGGTCATCATGGGCTAACTTTTATACATACATCATTTAACATTGACTGGTTATGTTCTTGGTCGCCACAAAAGTTCTACAACGGTTGTCTGATTTGTCAAGCGCACTAACTCACAACATTCTGGTCATTGTATGGCTTTATGATTCATGTTTGACATTTTACTCTATAATTTATGTTGGAGAACAAAACAACTCTTCAAGTGGGTCTAACTAATAAATCTCATAAATCCAAAACTGCCATTCTAAAAACCCACGCTAAAGCTAAATACTAATTGTCTTCCTGGTTTTAGGACTACTTAACAGCTTTATTTGACCCCTACAACATCAGATCGTAAGAATACATGGGGGCTCTGAGACCCAAAACATAAGAAGTCAACATTTTGAAGGACCAAAAAATAAAAATAAAAAATTCAGTTCACATTACTTTTTAAAGGAATTTTTAAGCTTTTAAATGGTCTTTAACATTTTTAAAAGTAAATATGTTTTAAAGGTAAAGTGTACAATTTATTCTATGTTAAAATACAGGGATTTTTCATATCCCAGCTTAATATACAGTAGTTATAAGAAATTATAAGTAAACCATTTTTAAGAAAATTCCCTGAAAACTGTAGGCTCAACTAATGGTGTTTCTGTCAATCAGTGGAAGATGAGAGGAGTGTTCTTTTGCGATTTCAGTGTTTTTTCAATTCTTTTGGTGCAACTATAGAAACAGAAATGACACACTTCCCCTTTAACACAGATGACAACTGTATGGGTCTGTTCTAAGTTTGCTGCAAAAGCAACATGTATAATATCCTTGAAAAGTTTGGGGTTGGTAAGATTTTTTTGTTGTTGTTGTTAATGTTAATGTTAAAAGTTCATGTTATTTGATCAAAACTACAGTAAAAACAGCAATGCTGTGCACTATTGTTACAGTTTAAATTAACTGTTTTCTATTTTAATTTATTTTAAAATGCAATTTATTGATGGCAAAGCTGAATTTTCAGCAACCATTGTTTTAGTTTTCAGTGTCACATGATCCTTTTGAAATCATTCTAATATGCTTATTTGCTGCTCAAGAAACTTTACTTACTATGATCAATGTTGAAAACAGTTATGCTTCTTAATATTTTGTGGAAACTGTCATATGTATTTTTTCAGGATGCTTTGATGAGTAGAAAACTCAAAAGAACAGCATTTATCTGAAATGTAAACTGAAATTGAAATAGAAAAATATAAATATTTTTACTCTCACTTTCAACCAATTTAATGTGTCCTTGCTGAATAAAAGAATTAAGGAAAAAAAATACCCCAACATTTTGAAAGGTAGTGTAATATTCCCTGTAAAAAAAAAATGCTTACACTAAAGCTTACATAATGTAAAAGGCCCTACACTTGCCCACATCAAACCTCTACTTGAGTGTGATTGGCTTGAGTCCTGCAATTGCTTTTAAATAATAATTTCACTCACGTTGATCTAACCCCAAGTTGTCTCCAACAAAGTTTTGCTGCTGAGCTGCACAAAGCCACCTCTGATTGAGGTAATTATTGTGATATGTATTTGTGAAAGCATGTCATTCCACCGTGAGATTAAAACTCTTACTCTTCATAAGCCATTCATTTATAAATTGTCTGATTTGAAAAGACTCGCAAACTGTGCCACACTGTGTCATCTAAATCATCTACATGAATAATGACTGCCGAGTTCTGCTGAGACTCAGCGGAGAGGCCATCATTCTGTATTAGTGCAGCAAAGAGGCCTTTTCATAGCTCCAGCTAAATATTATCAGCGATCTGTGCTTTCAGAGGGGCCGCTGTGTTTGAATTTGCATTACCATTACCACAGTGTCTTGCAGAGCTCCCTCCAATTGACCAGCTCTCTTTCTTTCTCACTCTTTTTCTACTTCAGCAAGCTGGTAATGGCATGTGGGCATAAGGGTCAAAATACATGGCTGCTTTGAGAGCTCAGCTAAGCTCCAGATGAGGAGCTCAAGGCACCTTTGCTCTGCACCCGGCCAAAGGTAGAGCTCTGCCCATCCAACCCTATGCCACCCTCTGGGGAGAAGACGACTGTAGGATTTATCTGTCAAAAGGTTTTGTATCTCGCTCGCTCTCTCTTTCTTGTCATTCAGAAAGACAATCGGCCAGAAGACAGTGTGGGCGAGATGGTTCACACAACGACCTTCCTGGTATAATTCCCTGCAGCTATATTCTATGTTCTCTCCTATCTATTTGAGGAAAAATTAAATCTCCAGTTTTTGGTCAACATCATGTTTCAATAATATGTTTAAGAAAATGTGACAACAATGTTATCACACATTTTGCTTCTTTAGCTCAAATCAGATGTGAATGCACACTCTAGAGTCAACAAACAGACAAAAGAGTGCAACAGTGCAAGTCCATTTTTTAAGCCTTGGTTCCAGAATAATCCGTGTATCATTCGATCATTCGTTTTTTGATTTAATATTGAAAGTAGAAAAATGAGAAAATGGCTCCTTTTTCGTTTTTTTGTTTTTTTCCAAAAATTCAGCTTAAATTTTCATTTTTTGTTCAGGGGTAGAAAATCATCAAACAAACAGGCTAATGAATAGCTCGACACAACTCATATCGGGGCAGAGTCTAGACAGGGTTTTCTTCTGTGTCGATATAAATTCTATTATTTGCATCAGCTGGGCATGGCAGGGTATGATATGACAGCTGTCATAGCCTACCCTGCTCACCCAGTAAGTCTGTTTGTTTAATTAATTAATTCATTCATTAATTTGTTTCAAAAAATAAATATTTTAAACACTAAGACAAAAAGGAAGGAATAATAAATTGGCTTGGGTATATATAGGCCTATAATGTTCACGCAAGAACTGTCATTTTGACTGACAACGGGAGAACAATAGATATTAAATTGCCTAGGCTACTGTTAGAGTTTTATAATGTAGTCTTGTGTTTTATCAAAATTGATTATAATTGATATCTCAAAATGATATGCACTTGTGCGCGGCGTGAGCAGCTGCGCACTCGCACTGCAACGCAAGATTTTCATAAAATATAATAACTTGCCATTTCCGTTTGTTTCTCACCAAACCCTCAGTATACCTTCAGAATGCTTGGAACATACGCAGCAGTCATATTTAAAGCAGTTTAAATTAATATTCAGTACTGATTGATGTTCACTTGGATTTTTTTCCCCATCGAGGGGAATCATTCTGACTGACAACCGGAGAACAACAGATATTAAATAGCCTACTGTTAGAGTTATATAATGTAGTCTTGTGTTTTATTAAAATTGATTATAATTGATATCTCAAAAGGATATGCACTTGTGCGCAGCGTGAGCTGTGAGAACAACATTTAGGTGAGTAGTCACTCTAGTTCACACAGTTCCAATAAATTGCGATGGGTTAGCCTAAATAAACTCAATAAGCAGACAGAAGCGACTACAGTTAAGCGCAGAAGTGCACAGGACTTACTGATTGATGTTCCCTTGGATTTTTTCCCCATCGAGGGGAAATAACTTAATACTCTGTCATTTATAGTCGTATGGTAAAATGTATATTTTTAATTGTGTAATGTTACGTTCAAAATAACTACAAAATGTCATGCTTTTGAAAAATAAAGAGAACAACAGAATGCGCTGCTTTAGCGCGTCTCGCTGTCCTTGAGCATCTTTCTGGCGCATGCCACAAACATCAACCACAGCGAATACTTGTCTTTTAAAAGGCTTCATTTAGATTATTTGACGTTAAATGCATCATATAAGTCACTTTGGAATAAATCACAGTAGGCCTATGTACTGTATTATGATAAAAAAAGCGACTTTACAGTCTGGAAATACTTTAGCAAATTATTTCGCAGAACCCCTATCACATTAAGAACCGCTGGTCTAACTTACACAGAAGAAAGCCCTCTGCCCCGGTACGAGTTGTGTCAAGCTATTCATTAGTCTGTTTGTTTGATGAAAAAAGATTAAATGTAGTTGCAATAAATGCGTTAACAATCAGTACAACTGCAGCAGTGGAGGACTATTATTCTGCTGCGTGATACTGCAGAAAAACTGATGATGGTATGGTTTGATATTCGGCTGACCAATCAGCAGAAAGGGGAGTTTAATTCCCGCCCACGTGTAGAAATCGAATATTCAAGCTGTTTATTCATTTTTCCACCCATGAACGAAAAACGAAAATTTAAGCTGAATTCT
>NW_015652333.1:179646-180039 GCF_001515625.1 Sinocyclocheilus rhinocerous | reverse complement strand
GTACAACTGCAGCAGTGGAGGACTATTATTCTGCTGCGTGATACTGCAGAAGAACTGATGAAGGCACGGTTTGATCTTCGGCTGACCAATCAGCAGAAAGGGGCGTTTAATTCCTGCCCACGTGTAGAAATCAAATATTCAAGCTGTTTATTCATTTTTCTACCCCTGAGCGAAAAAATACAATTTAAGCTGAATTCTCTTTTTTAAATTTTTGGTAAAAAAAACGAAAAAACGAAAAAGGAGCCGTATATTAATTTTTCTACTTTCAATATTAAATCAAAAAACGAATGATCGAATGATACACGGATTGTACACGGACCTACACAGACTGATATAGCTGCAAGGCTCGCAAAATCGCTAGCCCGACGTCCCGAGGCTATTGTGTTTCCAGTC
>NW_015652333.1:170446-178378 GCF_001515625.1 Sinocyclocheilus rhinocerous | reverse complement strand
TATTTTTCTACTTTCAATATTAAATAAAAAAACGAATGATCGAATGATAGACGGATTCAGAATGATTTTTCATTTTGTTTCATTGGGATTTAAGTAGTTAAATAAATAAAAACATTTCTACACCATCAACCAAACCAGGGTGCGAACGCACCAACCACCCCCCCCCCCCCCCGTTATAAAAAAAAAAACAAGTGGGCTCCCCCAAAGTCCACGGTATAGTTCGAACACTGAACCAAACCAACCTGCTCTGAGGTGAATCACAAAAGCAAAATCAATCAATCAATCAATCAACCAACCAATCAATCAATCAATCAATCAATCAATCAATCAATCAATCAACTAACCAACCAACCAACCAACCAATCAGACAAAAAGACTTAATGTTGTTAATGAGGGAATGAACTACAATCCTAAGAAACATTTTAAAGGACTTCAAAATTGTTGAAAACGATGTAGTTGTTGATTAATAAACATTAAATTTGAAGTGTATATATTCAGATATAATTACAAATATAAAATATGTTTGAGAGTGTACTGATACCTCATTTACATATTACATTTAAAATGTAATTTTTGCACTTGTAATCAACAGTTTTATTGTTTTTCACCATTTGGTATATGTCATTTGCATTTGAGAATAGTGCAGTTTGTCTACTGTGGTTCTCTGATAGGATTTTTAAAGAATTACATTGAATTTATCTCATTTCTCCTCCTGTCTGTGGCAGAGATGAGCAGCTGAAATCAGCAGAGGTCTCTGTAACAGCAATGGCATTGCATATCATGTGCACTATTCTGCTTTGACATCTCATTTGTCTATTTCCATTCTAGCTCGGAAGACTGACTTTTAACTCCAGCCTAGGAGTCTCATTGCTTAGGAACAGATTCTATAAACAGTTTGATCTATGGTTTGATCATTCAAAGAGTTTTTTACTTGCATTCTACATTAGAGCTATTCTGTGGTCAACATACACAGCACAGAAAGCTGTCTGGATCTTCGAATAAAACCCAAGCACCACTCAAAGAGAACTCTGGGAGTATGCAAGACCATAAAAGAGAGGGACACATTGCTGTGGAATATAAGAGAGTGCCATAGCACTGGAAGTAACATGCTGAGTCATTCAGAAAAGGCCATTAAACTGCCTGGATGACTTCTGAAGTTTCACTAAGCATCCTCCGTGCCACTCTGTAATAAGTTTTTCCATCTAATATTTACATTATTTAATTAAATTTTTTATTTTTTTCAGCTTTATTTAAATGACTGAAAACGATATTAATAGTTTTAGTTTTAGTTAACAAAAACAACACTGCTAGGATTGAGGAGAGAATACTGAGTGGAAAATTCACCTACATCACCATGTATATTTTACAAATCCCAACAAAAGACGTTATGCTTAATGATCCATGATTAGTTAATAGAAGGACTCTAAAAAAATCAAATCAATCCCAGTTATTCACATACTGTATAAAACTCCCAAGGACACATAAAGAAAGATCCAACATTCAAAAAGGCAGAAGTGATGAACAGACATCACAAAAAGTGTCTTCCATGATGTTATAAATACCTTTTGCATTTTTTAAAATTAAGTCACAATAAATGAATGCTATATTAACAGCCCTGGTTAATGCATGAACCACTGACCGAAAAACCGGACTTAGCACCTGCTGCTATTTACAATTACAGATTTACAATCTGACAAAAGGCTTTAGTACATCTTAACTCTGCATCGACGGAGGCGCTGTGACTTATTGGATTTGAGGGCGAAGACAGAATGTATCCGAGGAGCTTTTTCTGAAAGTGCTGCTCCAGAATTTCTGATTTTAACAGGCCTGATGCCAAGTCTACAGCTTTGTGTCTAAATAACTGACACAGCAAGTGTTTCCTAAACGCCAGATTTGTGCCTGCTTGGAGTGTTACTCATGTAACGCATGTCAAACGGTGTCTCAACTCCTCTCGCTCGACGAAGATGACTTGCTAATAGCGTGTCACAAAATATGCAAGGTGGATTCACGTGATTCCTGTTTGATGTGACATTTCCCGTCAGGGTTAATTATCACATGGCTGTGGCGAATTAGCCTCGCTCTATGCCCATGTAAGCACAGCGGAGAGAGAGGGAGCGTCAGGGGTCACAGCATCGGCGGGCACACATAACAAACACACCGAAACTTAATCCTTTCTCTTCCATCTAGAGATTTCCCCGCTGTAATGAGTTTGGAATAAGAAATCAGACACAAACAACTGTGACCTTCTATCTTCGCCATAACAACATTACTTTCAGGTCAGCTTTGTTGTCAAAACAGGTCTTTTCTGAAGTAAGGCCCCATACTTATCTATTCATACCGTTCCGGTAATGTCTTCATTTCCTTCAGTGCCCTTAGCAGTTTTACCCTACGAATACATTTTCCAAAGAGCAGCCTGCAAAATTATATACAGATCCGCAAAAGAAAAGCGAAGAAAATCTCACGGGAAGAAAACCTCTGTCAGCATACTAATACACAGAACGCATTTCTCATTATACCTAATGCGCGAATGGCATCTTCATCCATGCGGTGTGAGGATAGGATTTACACCTAAACAAAGGCAGCACGGAATCAATCTGACAAGCTCTGGGACTTCGGATGACCCAGAGTCAGAGAGTGTGACTGAAGTGGAGCTCCAGAACCTCAAGCAGTCACCCAAATCCAGACTAGTTCCTGTCAAGCATATCCCAGGCACACTTTAAATAGGGCTGCGCTCTGTACCCTCCAAAATGACAATCGATTCCTGCCGCTCTCTGTCACTTACACAAATAAGTGCGAAGATTTAGCCGCTTTCACATTAGCGGTAACATTTGCTTGACGTGGGGTGACTGTTAGCTTCTTAAAGAATTCATTTAATTTGTTCAACTGTAATGAAAAGTACAAAGGAGCCAGATTTCTCTTTGTTACATCAGTGCTGGAGAAACATTAACACTGGCACAATGCTTTAATATCCTTAGAGAGATACTTAAGGAAATGTGGCATTAAAACAGAAAGACTTTCGCAAGAAGGAAGAGGGTTTAGGTGGAGCATTAACAGGTCTGCCTGCGTGCACACATTTTGAATGCTTGAATTGTGCATACAGATGCGAGCGAACAGGAAAGAACAAATGTTTCCACAATAGCACGTGATATGGATCCTGTCTGGATCTTCGAATAAAACCCAAGCACCACTCAAAGAGAACTCTGGGAGTATGCAAGACCATAAAAGAGAGGGACACATTGCTGTGGAATATAAGAGAGTGCCATAGCACTGGAAGTAACATGCTGAGTCATTCAGAAAAGGCCATTAAACTGCCTGGATGACTTCTGAAGTTTCACTAAGCATCCTCCGTGCCACTCTGTAATGCATTACCTGGGACCTTGGCAGCCTCTGCTGGCTTTTTTACACGGGAGATAATAGTAACTGTTTAATTATGAATTACTACAGGTTCACAAGATATGGATTACGGTGTAAAAAATGGTATTGGTGAAAATGATTAATGGGCCGCTATTGTCCGTGTTCCTCTACTTGATTGAGCGTGAATTCCATTGACTTGAATCCTGTTACTGCTTTAAAATATATGAACAACTCATTTCCACTCAAGCTCCAAATTGTTGGAAAGCATTACAATATCGATGAATGAAGGGTACTTTGTTTCACTGTAATTGGACAAACTTGTAATTATTGCTTATGAAGCAGTGAAGAATGCAACTTTTTATATTTTTATTTTATTTTTATCTAATCCAGCAATTAATTTATCTTGAGATATTTGCATCATGCTATTAGTCAAATTTGACCTAATTTAATAGATGAAATTAAAAACAACTACATCACAGGCACTAAACATAATTATTTTCGTATTATTTATTTACTGTTATAGCATTTATTAATGTTTTGAATTAGCTTTTATTTTCATATTGTTTTAGTTTTAATTGTGCATACAGATGCGAGCGAACAGGAAAGAACAAATGTTTCCACAATAGCACGTGATATGGATCCCAATGCCCTCTGCGAAAGAGCCAAATAAATGGTTTCAAAACTGTTTTGACAGGATCAGAATGAAATCGTGTTTTTCCTCAGGCAATCGGTGTAGCGGTGACCTATATGGAGAGGTAGTATCCATTAAGTTGCACACTTTAAATGGATTAAATTCGACCATCCAATGTGTGCCGGTGTGTGTGTGCGTGTCCCGTCAACCCACTTCCATTAGGAAACAAAGAAATGTGTAAAATGTCCAAATAAATGACAGGTAAAATAAAATAACTGTTATACAAAAACTGCACATAATTTAGAAATAATTTAACTATGAAGGGTGAGTGCGGAAACATTTACATTGTCAATGGCCTTAAGGCAAATCAATCCTCTGGCATGCTCTGGTGTGCGGTTTCGAACCCCTGACAGCTCAGAATGGGGAGAAGGGTCAGTGAATCCTGCCCTCCCTTAGGGCCACAGACCATATGTTCTGAATCCATTAAAATAACACTCACAAGGATAACAATCAATATTTTAAGCTCACAAATTAATTTTCTATCATTGCTTAATTCCTCTAACTAGACCTTTACCTTCATGTTTCATTTCCTGTGGGTAGAAGAAACAGAAATTTAAAATTATTAATAAAAAAAATACATATTTGAAGGTGTCAAGGTGCTAATTACATGCCAAGAGCCCTTTGGCTCATTCTGAAGGATGGAAATATGGTCAAGGCAGTGAATTTTACTGCAATGAATGTGAGAAACTGTTAATGACCTACTTGGAGAGTTGCGTCCAATAATAATCAGCAGTTGAGTTCTGAGTATCGGGTCTGTAATAAAGGATAAGCTGTGAATTTTGCATTAGTGAGATAGGTGAAGGAGGTTCAGATGAAACCAAGGACATCCTTTGCTTTTGTAATAAATGCAGTAGCATTGCAATATTTCCCTCTAAAATTCAAATCAAGGCACACAAACTGATAAATGTGACCTGTAAACCTAAAAAAAAAAAAAAACAGGCCTGAACAATGTTTTGTACATCTGTTGAAGCACACAGTCATTGATATGTGGACTACTCCAATCTCACATGCAAAACGGCACCATTAGTATTGGTGTGAACTATATTCTCCAGAGGCCAAATGCATATCTGTATTGAACAGAAAAAAAAGAACTGCCACTGTAGAATAAGTGAAGTAATCTTGCCTCTCAAACATCCCACAAAATATCTGGCAAATTAGGCTCTAAAATGAGCTTTTTTGAGAGAGAGAGAGAGAGAGAGAGAGAGAGAGAGAGAGAGAGAGAGCGAGAACAAGAATGAGAGAGAGAAATGTGATGCTAAAGGTATGAAAACATTGCTTTTCTCATTTATAACCACAGCATTATTCTCACCGTTATTATCTATACACTATTCTCTGTTAAACAAAGCATTTGTCTAATTATTATTATTATTATTATTATTATTATTTTATTATTATCATTATTATTATTTTTATTTGTATTAATATAAAACATAATACATATGCAAGCTCACCAAAGGCATTTATTTGATCAAAAAATTGTATAATGTTTAACAATATTTTTATTATTTAAAAAAGCAGTTTTCTATTTAATATATTTTAAAATGTAATTTACACCTGTGATGGCAAAGCTGACTATTCAGCAGCCATTAACTCCAGTCTTCACTGTCACATGATGCTTCAGAAATCATTCTTACATGCTGATTTGGTTCTCATGAAAAAAAAAAGGATTATTATCAATGTTGAAAATAGTTGCTGTGTGATATTTTCATGGAAACCATGATGCATTTTTTTTCTAATATTCATCAATGAATATAAAGTTAAAGAAAAAAACTGTATTTATTTGAAATATACATCTTTTGTAATATTATAAAAGTATTTTACTGTCACTTTTGATCAACTGAATGCATCCTTTTTGAATAAAAGTATAAATATATGGTATAATTAACTCTTGGCTGTCGACAAGCTTGTAGACATGGTCATGTCTCTGAGTACCATGTAGGTGAAATTGTTTGATGAATCTGTGATTATATTCAGACCAAGGGATTTTTCAAGGTCTTTCGTGGACTCGCTAACTTACACATAAGCCATAACCTTGTATTTGTCCATTTGCAGCATAAAAATACACAGCCATGAAGGGGAAAATTACTGCTGCTATATATAATGGAATACCAGGGTGATCTCTGCCATTTCCCATGGTTTAATTGTGTTACTGAATGTGTTGAGAGAGGGACAGTAGGAGTGAAACAGAAAGAGACAAAGAGAGAGAGAAAGAGAGAGAGAGAGAGAGAGAGAGAGAGAGAGAGAGAGAGAGAGAGAGAGAGAGAGAGAGACAGTGTTCTTCATCTTGTGTGGCCAGCTGTTGACTTTTTAAAATGGATCATCTAAAATCTGATAGCCATTTAGTGTGAGTGCTGAGACTAAGTGCCAGAGGCGCTTGCAGACGGTTGGGACAGTTCAATCCCATGAGGGAAGAACCACTTTCAAGGGCCAAAAAGGAGAAGGAAGAAGAGGCCACTGTGGCTAACATGCCTGACAGATTGCTGCTGTATCCAGAGTCCTCACACAGACCGGGCACACGACACCTTGTTCACATCTGATATCAAACATTGAACTCTGACTGCTCCTTAGTATGTGTTTGCTTGCGAGTAAACCTAAAACTGTGTTGAGGAAGTAACTTTTAATTACGAGTAACTTGTAATTTCACAAGTTATAGTTTTGAAGTAGTTATACTGCACTGAAACCACACGTTTTATAGTTTTAATTATAGTTATCTATACTACATGATACTGATAAAAGTAGTTTTATATAAAAGTAAGGTTTTCAATTACGGTGAAAACAATGCAGTCTTTGAACATATCAATTTTTCAATTAGATCAACTAGAAAACTTAAATATATACAACTCAAAAAGTCAAAAACATAGTGAAGTCAAAAACCTAGTGAAAAGCAACTTTTAACATTTCTGCATTCAATTAACAAATTGCAACTTACAGTAAAGTGCTACCAAATAATTACATATTTATTTAATGCATTAGGTATTATGAACAAACAATGAACAATAATTATCATCATTAATCTTGGTTAATGTACATTTTTTACAAATATTAATACATTTTAACTTTAGGTAACACTTTATAATAACTTTCATTTATAAATCATTAACAAACATTATATAATGCTTAACAGATAATTAGTTAATATATAGAGATAATATTCTTGTTAATGTTTACTAATGAACTTACTAAACATTAACTAAGGATTAACATATGATTATTTAATGTAAATTGAAATACTTTCAAATGTCAGTAAACTTTCAGTTCATATGATCTTCATTTATTGGTCTTTGTTTGTTGTGTAGACCTCTATTTACACATCTTAAGAAATCATCTATTAATTATTTGTTCATGTTTTTGCAGTACCCAATCTAGTGGAAACTGTCACAGTCTTCAGCGGGGGTGCCCAGGATGGCCACCAGATGACACTGTTTTCTGTGAGCACATGGCTTGTGTTGTGTTTGTTTGGTGCCATGTGCTCTCTCCTGTCTATTGTCTTGCCCCGCCCATCTTGTTACCTCATTATTGTTTAAGTTGCTCCACCTGTGTCTCCCTCGCTAGCCTCCTCATTTGGTTTCCTATTTATTCTCCTGGTGTCTGTAATCCTGTGCTGATCCGTCGTTTTTCATTGTGTGTGTTATGTCTGCATGTAGTGCAGTTCCTAGCCTGCCTGTCTGTTTTTTCCCCCTCGGGGTTGTTTTAGTTAGTTTTTGTTTCATTTTATTATTAAAGAAAGAACCATTCATCCTGCACTTGAGTCCTCGCTTCATCTCTCCACACGCACCGTGACAGAACGGGTCAGCCAACATGAGGACTCAGCGGAGAAATGGCTCACTCCATCTACCGGTCTCCACTCTCTCCAGCCCCCTCTACCAGCGCATGCTCCAGCTGGATAC
>NW_015652333.1:168759-170416 GCF_001515625.1 Sinocyclocheilus rhinocerous | reverse complement strand
CTGCCGGTTCCGCTCGAGCTTCACACCCTGTCGGCTCCGCCCAAGCTCAAGCTTCACGCCCTGTCGGCTCCACTTAAGTTCCGCTCTCTGTCAGCTGTACCCCAGCTGCTTGCCCTGCCGGCTCCCTCCTTGAGGCAGGCTCCGCTCTTGCTGCCTGCCAAGCTGCCGGCCCCGCCCTGGCCTCCTGCCCTGCCGGTCCCGCCCTGGCACCCTGGTTTACCTCTATCTCCAGGCCCTCTTCCACTACACGGGCCTGGCCCACCATCCCTCCCCCTGATCCACCTCTGTTCCGCCTCCCTCCGGGATTTCTTTTGGTGAAGCGTCTGGAATCCGCTTTTTAAGGGAGGGGTTCTGTCACAGTCTTCAGCGGGGGTGCCCATGATGGCCACCAGATGACACTGTTTTCTGTGAGCACATGGCTTGTGTTGTGTTTGTTTGGTGCCATGTGCTCTCTCCTGTCTATTGTCTTGCCCCGCCCATCTTGTTACCTCATTATTGTTTAAGTTGCTCTCCCTTGCTAGCCTCATTTGGTTTCCTATTTATTCTCCTGGTGTCTGTAAACCTGTGCTGATGCGTCGGTTTTCATTGTGTGTGTGTTATGTCTGCAAGTAGTGCAGTTCCTAGCCTGCCTGTCTGTTCCCCTCGGGGTTGTTTTAGTTTGTTTTTGTTTAATTTTATTATTAAAGAGAGAACCATTCATCCTTCACTTGAGTCCTCGCTTCATCTCTCCACACGCACCGTGACAGAAACTATTCATCCTTCGCAAATGTTTACTAATCATTAATACCTTAATAACGAGCAGTCGTCTCAATGGCAAAGTCTCCAGAAAGACGTGAATTTACCCTATACATCTTTACTAATCATATATTAATTCTTTGTTCATGTTTTTGCAGTAGTCAATCTAAAGTTGAAACTATTCATCATTTGTAAATGTTTATAAACTATTACTAATCATTTAGTATCTTTATGGGCATTGGACTTTTAGCTAATGTAACAAGGTTTGTGTAAAGGGTGACTGGTTAAGTTTAGCTAAATGCTTGCTAAAGACATAACAGATTGCAACTTTGGTGCAAAAATGTCTTTATTGCCTCAACACTCACATTAGTATACTACTCTTCAGTATATTATTAAACAGGATATTCCTTGAATAATAAATAGGAGAAAACACATTTTTAAAAGAAAATACTTGTTCATTTATCAAAACAATATAATATAAACTGATTGAACCGTGTTCCCTTATAATAAAACAAATTGACCCCTGTACACTTCTGACCCCTTAACCAACCCTTAAACCTACCCATACCACCAAACCTGTCCCTAACCTTACCCATATCACACCTCAATAGCAGAAAAAGTGTTGTGAATTAACAAGCTTTTAATCATTTTTTAACATCTGTTAAAATAATTTGTTGATTTTCAATAAGTGCTTGATCATATGGAATTGAAAGTTTAATCCCATCTGTAAGCATTATAACTAATGAAATAATGATTTGTTTGAACATTATCTAATGTTTAATAAGTTTATTAGCAAACATTAACAAGCACATTATCTCACGTTTCTAACTCTTTGAATATATATTAACTAATGATCCATTAAGCATTATATAATGCTTGTTAATGATTTATTAATGAAAGTTATTATAAAGTGTTACCAAAT
>NW_015652333.1:161569-168674 GCF_001515625.1 Sinocyclocheilus rhinocerous | reverse complement strand
TGTTAAAGAGCAGGTCATATGATATTTTAAAGTGTCCTAATATTGTGTTGGAATCCCCTGCAACAGGTTTAAATGCATCTAAGGTCAGAACATTTTCTTATTTTTATAATATTTTAATATTAGAATAATTTTTCAATGATTTCGAAACGATTCGTTCGAAGCAGTTCTGAGCTTAAAGTCTTTAAACTCCTCCCTTCCATAAGCCTACTCTGCTCTGATTGGTCAGCTGGCCAAGTCTGTTGTGATTGGTCTTTCCCTATACAATGCGTGTCGGAAACGAAACGCCCATTACCATAATTATTATTATTTTTAATTTTTTTACTCCCGAAGGTTACTTGTAAACAAAGATGCTATAAATTTATTAAAATGGCATTGATATTACTTTATCAATTCGAGCCCGAGTCCGAGGATGATACCGATGCAGTCGCTCAACCGGAAACTCCATCGCAAGTACGACTTGATCAGGACGTTTCTCAGTGGTAAGTTTAAACTTTGTATGTGGCACTTTATGTGATGTGACAGCAGTTTTATTGCAGTTATTATTATTATTTACTTATTTGAGGTGCACGTGTGGGAACTGTGTTAGACATAATGTAAACACACTAACTAGCGGAAGTGTTTGTGGGCAGGTCAGAGTGTTCGTATTTCGCGGGCAGGTGGGGATTATGCAAATGTGTTACCTTATGACGTACATAGGTAACAGGCAGAAGATTAAAAAAATATGACGACTCGTTAAGGCGGTTCAGAGTCGACTCTTTCTTTTGAGAGACAATATCTTTATTTATCATGCATTTTTCTGATTAACAACTTTGCAGACTCTTTACATTGAAGGATAGCTATGTTACAAACTGCAAAAAATATATTTTTTTCGAAAACCCATATGACCTGCTCTTTAATGATTTATTAATGAAAGTTATCTGTTATCTGAAAGTTATCTGAAAATTAAGTGTTACCTAACATTTCGAGGTAACAATGTATTATGAACAAACATGAATTAATCAATTATGAATTAATATGAATTTAAACGAATAAATTATGTAAATATTACTGATCATTGTGCATGACATGACATAATATAATATAATACAATACAATACAATACAATACAATACAATGCAATACAATATAACAATATATAATTAATATGGATAGGTAATGAGTAAAATCTAATATTATTATTATTATTATTATTATTATACAATAATTTGCCATCTGCATGAAGAGTTCAAATGAACTAATTAATTACAAAGAAACTTCCCATTTTTCATATGAAAGAGAAGGAGATTGGAAGTTTAGGAGGTTTGATTATTACCTCGGTTCACTCAGCTGTAAAGCGGTGCACTCGATACAACGTGACAAAAACACAGCGATGCAGCATTTTGTCACACTACACTGCTAATGGCTGGAAAAAAGTAGCTCATTACTGGAAAAGCTACTCTGTTTTGAAAACAGCTGAGCTACAGTCACGCTACTGACAGGTGTAGTTACTTAGTTACTCCCCAACACCATACACACACAAACACATGTTTCAGTCGACCCATGATATTTCAATTCCTCATTCTTACCAGTAACACAGCGAGTTTATGAGTGGTAATTGTACACCTGACATATGGATTAACCTTCCTTCAGAGAGTTACAGTAATCCAATTGATTATTAAAATCGAGGGCAAAGGGTCTAGAGCGATGACAAAAGAATGCACATGTAATTGAGCTACATTAACCCCCTGTGTAAACAGGCACACTCAAAAGGACATCACTGTCCTCTTAAAACCAGGCTACAGAGCTTTCAAAGGCGCCAGGCCACTCTAGGGCCAGAGTGAAAAAGCCACATTGATTTTAAATAATGTTCCCTGTGACTCATCCATGGGAGGACATTTATCAAAGCCATCAAAGGTCTGTCTCGTATCCTCTCTCCCATCTAACTCTCGGGTCAATAGCTACACTTTAATAGGCACTATTCCACTGCTTTCGAAGTCACTGCTGAGGACCGATTCCTGATTCAGAACAAAGGCTTTGATGCTAATAGAGTAACGTGGGGGAAATGAAACAGATCGTATTTTTGGATCCGTCACCATGAAAGGCAAAGCTATTTCAGTCCGTGGTGATAAAAGCTACGAGGCACCGTAAAGATGCGGCGAGCAGAAATGCGGTACGCCTCGTATGATCCTCGGAAGTAGGGCGCCGGTGGAGCAAAGCTCACACTGCTGGTCAGAAACTAGGACTCAGTACATTTATCTCCAGATGATGTGTGGGTGCACAGTTTCATTGTGATGAAGTGACGTGTGGATGGAGCATATTTCTTCATCCATCAGTCATTTTCTAAGTCTAATTTTAGGTTTGGACCATGATCATGATTGAGTGGGTTTGAGGTCAGATTCTGGGTTTAGGTCACTTGTATCTGACACCTCTCGTGATGATGGCTTGATGGAGTGGTGTGTTCCAGCAGTATCTGTACTTTCACTCAAGTAATGGAGTTGAGTACTTTGTCCGTCTCTGGTTGTGAGTGACTGCGCTGTGCATAATGAGGCATGGATGCTGGGAGTGTGAACTCAATTGCATCATGGGTAATACAGCTTGAAAATGACACAGCACAGTTTTTAGGAATTGTTGGAAATTTGCTGGAACCCAAAAGAATTTGCAGCAAATAATACACACTACTTTAATACTCTATTTTCAGGTATAATATCGTTTTTCCCCCCTTATTTGGTGTTCTGAAATAAACCAGGCATGTTGAACATATCATGCACACCTCGACCCATAAGAAAAAAGTCAATGAGATTAAACCACTCTCTGGGAATATTGTATTATGAAACTAAATATGATGTCTTACCATCTGTGTTAAGATGTATCACAAGTACATGCACTCTAACAAACATTCTTAGGTATCATTGCTTCCTTGTGGCAGACTGTGTTGGTGACCTCAGATCCTGTTTGGTGAACCTCCATCTGGCCTTACTGAAAGTGAGAGACTGAGCTGAGAAATATGTGAGATTTCAAATATCATGTGATAATTAAAAATGCAAATAAACAAAGTCAATTTGGCAATTTTTTATTTTATTTTATTTATTTATTTATTTTTTTGGTCAAAGCAAGAAGGCATTTAAAGATTAATTTTATAAAATATTCTAAATGGAAGCTCATGATCGTAGTATAAAGGGATTAATATAAACTCCAGAGCATGATTAAAGATTATGGCTTTGGATTACACTAGACCTTTAACTAACACCAGACCTTTAACTAATACTACATAAACATTCAAGCTAACATTGTTATTCTTTATCAAACATGCTGTAAATATTGAGAACATTGTGAAAGAAAGTAAAATTATATTTATAATCCAAGGTTATGTTTTTTTTTTTTAAATGATGTTTGAAACTGGTCGGTCATTGTCGAACAGACTAAACGTACAAAAATGATTTACTCATTCCAAATCCGTATGACTTCCTTCTGTGACTACACACACACACACACACACACACACACACACACACACACACATTTGGTTCTTCAGCTGTCCTTTGGGGTGGGTAAGGTGCTATATACTGCCATACAAAGAATCCGTTAAGCCCCTGTATAGTTCTTTAAAGGTTCTCTAACTCTCTCTTAGTCTCTTAGTTAAGTTGGGGAAAGGATTAAAACAATATTAAAATACAGTGTATTTCCTGAAGATGAGGTGGTTCTCAACCTTTTTGCCCCCAAGACCCATATAAGGAAATATTCCAGGGCCCCCACACAAGACCTTTTGACCTCATAAAAGCATACAAGTGATTTAAAACAGCTTTTGCCATTGTAGTAAATTCCTATTCATAGCAAACGTATGAGAGTGGAGTAACATATCTAAAATCTAATGAGGTGAATGGGGTTCCTCTTGTGGTTCTATATAGCACCATTTGACAAAGGTGCTGTACAGCACCGTTAATGATGGTTCCCCTATGATTACAAGCCAATGAACCACTTTTAGTGCTATTTAGCACCATTTTTCTTTAGAGTGTATATGTTCTGTAAAAGACTGAATAAGAACATTGGATCCCACTGACTTTCATTGTAAGGTAAAGAATTTTATTTTCAAGTATTCTCTTTTCTATTCTACAAAAGGAAGAAAGTCATAGATTTGGAATGACTTAAGAATGAGTAAATTATTTTTAAACTATCCCTTTAATTACCATTACCAACCACCAGTCTTTCACAACTGTTAATGCTGCCATTTTATAAGGTATTTTATAATTTACAAGAGTTGGTTCACAGACCTTCTGACTCATATTGAACACAAAAAATGACATTAAACTGGCTTCTACACAGCCTCCAGAAGTCATACACATGCCAAGGTTTGTGAGGTTCCTGGTATAGAATTTCTGAAAGATATTGAGGGTTTTTGTTTGAGGCAGTTAGTAACAATTAAATGAAAAATCCCTGAACTGTGTATTCCGCTTTTCAGAGTCATGGTCAGTGAAATAGTTTGTACTTATTACTTTTGAATGGATGGAAATATTAACCACAATGTTTATGAACATTTTAAAATTGTATTGATTTCTCCAGTGCAGTCTGCTGTGTCATTACTTGAATGGACTGCCATGTCAGTCTATTATTGAGGAATTAGATAATCTGACCCAAAGCATAACATAAAATACCTTACATGTCAATCAGGCTCCTTGCTGTCTAAGTGTGCAGTAACCAGTATTGGGGAGTAACTAGTTACATGTAACGGCGTTACGTAATTTAATTACAAAATAAATGTAACTGTAATCGTGATATGGACTATTGTCTGTGAATATTAAGCCGCAAAAAGACAATAATATGAATCCTGCACGTTCTGCGTGTCTGTGGAAATCAGGCGCGGACTGGCCATCGGGAGAACCGGGACAATTCTCGGTGGCCTGGCAGCCGATTTGGCCCGCTATTTTAATATTATTATTGTATAATAACCTGCCAAATGTACTAAAGCGATTATTTCAGGGTGTCCGCGGGTCCTTAAAAAGTCTTAAAATGTCTTAAATAACATTTTCCTAATATAAGGCCTTTAAAAGTCTTAAAATGTCTTAAATTCGGATTAGATGGGTCTTAAATATTTTTGGTCACATTATGCTAAAATATCTTCAGTCTGACAGACCTAATGACTTTACAATCATTGGACAGACCGAATATTTTTTCTTCCCCACGGTAAGTTACTGCGTCATCAGAGAGAATTGCAGTAAGTTAGCAGAATACAGAATACAAGGTCGTGCTGAGGGTCTCTCTGTTTGTCTCTTTGTGAGAGACTTCAGAACAAATGCGTAACAGCACACATAAACTCAGAAGAAACACACTGAGGTAAAAATTCACAATGTTTAGTTTATTCATAACATGATATAGTTAAGTAACACCATGACAAGTGAGCTATTTTGCTCAATATTCTCACAACGCAAAAAAAAACAAACATTCAAAACACCTACAGAGTGCACGTATTACGTGAAGTCTAGTGCGCGTGCACATTTACAGTGCGCTCTTTCACTGCATGATTCAGTCTACTAAAATACATTCAGAATGATCACAAATTCAAGACATGGGGGCAGAAAATGTGTATATTTATACCACTTCTTATAGTTAATCAATTTCACACGGAAGAGTGCCTTTTTTCTCCAAAAATTACCATGTACAAATGTAATATTGATTTTTTTTTTTTTTACAACAGTTCAATAAACGAAGTTTTATTAAGAGACTTACGTTTTAGACACCATATTGCCTGTTTTTGCACTATTTCGCCAACAAAAATTATTCCAAACAAAGCCACAGCGCTGTTTTGTGTCTTTGAGCAACATGACAGCGTTTTGTTCCTGAATGAATCAACCTTTAAGATACCAGCATGATAACACACTCAATCAGTTGAATGAATGACTCAATGACTCACTCATCAAGTGACTTACCGTCACTTACTGGTAGTTTAGTTGAGAAGTATCTTGAAAAGTATGCATTTTTCCCCTCAGCATTTCTTATTTGTATATTCATAAATGCATTTAAAACATTAATCTCATAACATTATTTATTGCAGTTGTAATTATTGTTATTTGCAGTGTAAATTATTTAATCCGACTGGTAGCAGCCCTGTAGTGTAAATTGCATTTGATCAATTGTAATAATTTGGTCAAAAATAGGCCTTTGTAAAGGTAAATAAAAATATGCAGATTTAAGTATGTAAAAGCTGATAGAACACTGATGAAAATATTGCTTCAGAATAAATTGTTTACTCCACCAAAAATCTCAGTGATGCAGTTATTTTGCAGGGATATTTTGTATGGAATATTGTCTGCTGACATTAGAAGTTCACTGTATATCGTAGTAATAAATATAATGTATTACAAGGTTTAGGGGGAGCTAGGGCAGACAACAACACAACCATTACGAAAATTAACGATGATTTTACTATAAATCCAAAGACAATGGTTACTATTGTTAAACCATGGTAACCACAAATTAACCATGGTTTTTGCTACACTAACCATAGTTTAACCATGGAATTTGTAGTAAAAATATATACAAATGGTAATCCATTTGCCAAAAAAACAAAACAAAACATGGTTACTGTACTTTTACTATAATTAAAGCATGGTTAATTTTTGTAAGGGAAAAACATAACTCATGTTCAGTGGGATTTTTCTATAAAGATCTTGTAGTGATGTACTAATTTTGACATGTAGGCAATTTAGAAAGTATAGTTTTGTTAAATCTTGAGTATGAAAGTCATGAGAGAGATAGATATCAGGGCAAAATAAAGAGGTGTATGAAGTTGAGATTTCCCGGCCTGAAATTTTTTTCCCAGTCCGCCCCTCGTGGAAATTAATGGCGCAGACATGCGGTTTCATTTACTACACATAGGCCTACTGAAGCTTGCGGTGTTTGCAGCTCCTGCCGCCTCAATATATGAGTACATGAACACATAAACATAACTCTAGAACTGCTCTGAGTCACTTCATGAGCATTTTACTTATTTTGAGAAAAACTATCATCATATCATGTACTAAGAGACACCAATGTTTCAGGAGTTTAGTACACAGAATAGGACACATGCTTATTAGATAACCGTATTTGAGTTGATGTATATGCTTTTATTTATTATTATTTTTTAATTAAC
>NW_015652333.1:155390-159782 GCF_001515625.1 Sinocyclocheilus rhinocerous | reverse complement strand
CATTAGAAATTTAGAAAAGTAATCAAAAAGTAATCAAAAGTAATCAGTAACATTACTTTAATAAAGTAATTGAAAAAGTTACACTACTATTACATGTTAAATAGGGTAACTTGTAATCTGTAACCTATTACATTTCCAAAGTAACCTTCCCAACACTGGCAGTAACTTACAATGTGCACCAGCGATTTACAGAGTCAAAACACTAGATTTAGAAGGCAAAACGCATAAACATACTGATTAAGAGCACAGTACCCAAACAATGCCTGATTTTACTAGTTCAGAAAGAAAAATATTTTAGAAAGTCCCACTTTGGAAAAAAGTCAAGCACTTACATTATATTTAAAAACAGAAACTAGCTTTGCCTCTATGCAAGTCAATACGGCTGAAAACCTGTACTGAACTTTGGATCTTCATATTCCTTGCTTTTCACTGACCTTATGCACTCTCAATTTTATACTTGATGCTAAAGCTTGCAAAATGACTCTATTGAGTGACCTTCTAATTACACAGACAGAAGCCAGGTCAGGAGCATATATCAGAACAAGTACCTGACTGGGGTCGACAGGAAGAAGGAGTGTACGCTCAGGTCAAGGGTCTAAAGCAGTGTTTCTCAACCCTGGTCCTGGGTGCCCTCCAGCACTGCACATTTTGTTTGTCTCCCTAATCAAACACACCTGATTCAACTCATTAGCTCATTAAAAGAAACTCCAGGACCTGAAATGGGTGTCAGATAAGGGAGACATACAAAATGTGCAGTGTTGGGGGGCGCTCAGGACCAGGGTTGAGATATACTGGTCTAAAGGGTCACACACTCAAGAGTGGAGATTAACCTTTCAATATGTTGTAATTTATCTCTGAAAGGTAAGATATAGGGATGTGGGCATGGCTAGAATTAATATTTAACCAAACAAGCTTGCCAATATTACATTCTTAATCAGAATGCAAAAAAATGTTGGATGTTGGCAGGGTATGACTCCCCAATAAAGAATCTCCGACAGAAAATGTACATTAAATAGGTTTAATTCAGCATATTACATTAGAAATACATTAATCAAAGATGTACTTATATACACACTACTTTTCAAATTTAGTAAGATTTCCTAAATTCCTTACTTTTCCTAAAGTAAGATTTAGTAAGAGTATGGTTTGAATGAGAAACATAAACAGATTAAACCCCAAGAATGTCTCCTTAGTGACACAGTAATTGACCATGCAAAAGGTATTGTATAATTTTCACACTGACCTTAATGTGTTTAGAAAAAAAAATACATTACACAGTCTATTCAGAGAAACTATAAACCTGCCAAGGTCTAGTAGGAACAATAGAAATCCTCAGGGTGAAAGTGGGAGGAGATTTAGATACATCAACACTCGGACTTTAGGGAAGAAAGCTGTGAGAAAGAAATGAATTTATGAGTCCACCTGTAGCAATTTAAAAGAGCACCACTGAGGTTATATGACCCACATTCAGACGAGCTTTGAAATAGTCTCATTTTCTTTTCTATATTCGGCTTCATAAATGTTTAGAAAAGAGCTCCACCTTCCACATGAAACCACTGAGGCACAGACCACACAGCTCTGCTGAAACGTGACCTTGAGAAAATGTCAATTTCCAGCGACCACAAAACATTTCAACGTTGACAGTGACGTAATAAGTACTGGCTGAAATATCAGACACCAGAAAAGTGGTGCATTGTTTTGCTTCTGATTAAAAACCTTTTTAAAAATTATGTTTTCATCCACTGCAGGGATTAAAATCCTCTCCGACCCCCTCTGAGACCTGCAGTTAAGCCGTTTCCCCCGCACTCCCATTTCAGCCACATCCTGACTGTTGATATTTTCTCTTTCCTATATAAATAATCACTCAGTGTCTCTACTATAATTACACAGGACCTTGTCAGATAGTCTAATCCTGCTGGCATGCTAGCGTCATGCTAAAGCATCCGACCTTACACACCCCGCCATATACGCCTGACATGCGATTGCTGCCATAAAATTGCACATGGGAAAGTGGATTAAGTCTAAAAACATGCTAATCCGCCCAAATGAGTATGTCTTACTCTTTCCTGGCGAGCATGTGGCTCAGAAATAAAGCTCCAAAAAGTGTGAAACTGTCCATTGAATAAATGTGGCACATATACTGTCTTAACATCTCTGAAATTGTTAATTGCTCGCAAGCACCACTAAATCCGCTGGACATAGTAGGGATTAAAAACTCTCAGCAGCATATGTTTCTAATGTAGGTTCCATTAGCTGGTGTTGTTTTAACCTTAAACAAAGTGGAATTTTCCATGTCAAACCCAATAGTTCCGCTAATTGGAAAGTTCGGCCATCTGACGTTTACTGATAAAGGATAAGGATGTGTGACATTTTCAAATAAACAACATTTATCTAAATAAGGAGGTCTGGTGTAAATGGAATACTGTTTAGATCAAGTTCATGGAATTTTAAAAGTTCTTTATCTGAGTCTGCTAGTACTGTTTATTTGTGGATCATGTTTAGAAGCAGTTCAGTAATGAAGGACAGTGATGTTGCTGTTGTAACCCTAAACCTGCATCTATAACTAGACGTTAACATTTCATGTTCACTTCACATCATGCACATATAGTTGTTATTCAACTGCCAACTCTGTTATAGTTATTTAATCAGTAGAATGTCGATAAGGTTAAAGGATAATTGAATTTTCTCAGAGTAGCATGTACAATTTTCTAGTATGTACTGCACAAGAAGAAAAAAAAAGTTATTTAAAGGAATAGATCACCCAAAAAACTAAAATTACATAATTTACTCATCCTCATGTCAAACCTGTATGACTGACTGTGTACTCATCCTCATGTCAAACCTGTATGACTGACGATTTTTGGGAGAACTATCCCTTTAAGGAAAGTGTCTCACTATGTCCATGTAACTTCACTTACACATTATTTGACACATTGGCATGAGACTTAACATGAACATATTTATAACCTGACAGGCGGAAGGTTAAATCCAAGTCACCCAATCTCAATTGGTTTATCGAATTGCTTAGAAAGTCACCAATTTATCCTGAGTAGTTAATTTTGCTACTCACTTGGGAGAATTAATGCAAAAACTGGCTTCGCATACATTTGTTCAACACTGCTCCTCACATCCAGGTTTACATCCAGGTTTAATTCCGTTTTGGATGTTTACTCCATCTTTAACTATTGCAAGCTTCACAGGAGCGGGCAAATTGAAAAAGTCAAAATATGAAATTAATTTACATGTGAATGTTAAATTAGTCTACAGTCCACTGTGGTTCTCTGCCATAGAAACCATCTTCCCTGTACGCAGATTCAATTTAAATGGCAGAATGCTTGTATAAAAATAAAGGTCCCTAATGAGTTCTGCACTAGCGATGAGCGACAGCTTCATAATAAGGCATAAATCACAGCAGACAGTGGTGTTTCTTTGAAATATGGCGTCGGGGTGAGCTGTCTGAGGGAGTGGAGGCCTGCGCCAATCCTTGTCACCCTTTCAGGCGTGGTGTACATCATGGAATCCAGATGGCCTGTCATACATCAGGCCTTTCAGCTCACTGACACGCACGTCCACCAAGCTGCTTCTACTTTACCTAAACTGGAACTTAGTGGTACCGTGCACAAAACTCACCTCTGAGAAATGCAAGTGAAATCGCTTTTACTCCCTTTCCATCATACTCGCCTCTTGTCTTTGCTGAGGCACACCTGCGAGGACTGAGATCATTTCGAGGCTGTCATGTGAAGGTGCCCCTTAAGGACTTGATAAATTTGAGTCTTCCCACTTGTGGCTTTGGTCTAGAGCAGATAGGGCAATGTTTGAATAGATGGCCTTTGGCCAATCACTAACATTGATCTAGCTCTACATATAGTCATATTGGGGTTCATTTTTTTCATCTGGACATATATTTATTAAAATATACAGTTAAAAAAATGCAATTCACAATACAGCGATTTGAATTCAACAACTCTATGATGATTAAGTTTTTCATTTCTAAAGAAAAAATACTATGTGTTTTTGGAGGGACACAGATTTATTAAAAAAAAATCTGATATAAATAAAAAAATCCTCATTAAGAGACTGAAATAGAGTCTTCTAGAGAATTCTTAGAGTCTGCTTATTAACATTCAACAACCTTTGTCTGCCAAATCACATAGATTAACCAACATGGAAAACATCCATCTATTTTCCAACCCACTGGTCCTGTGTAGAGTCTTAAAATATCAGGTAATTTCACCGTTATATGACAAAGCAATCCCAGTCAACACGTGAGATCATGCGATGATCACAGTGACATCACACGATCCTCATACTGTGATCCTCACGGTGTGAGTAATAGGTGAAATCATTGTGAGTTCACATGATCCTCATACTGTGATCCTCACGGTGTGAGTA
>NW_015652333.1:150322-154479 GCF_001515625.1 Sinocyclocheilus rhinocerous | reverse complement strand
CATAGTATGAGCGCACAGTGAGTGTGCAGTGACCTCACGTTGTGACCACAGTATGAGCGCACAGTGAGTGTGCAGTGACCTCACATTGGGAGCATAGTATGAGCACGCAGTGAGTGCGCTGTGTGGTTACACTTTTAGCTCACTGTGACACACACATTGTGACCACACCATGAGAATCGTGTGAGCTCATGGTGACATCATTGTGAGATCAAATTGTTGACTGGGATGCTATTTCAATTTGTAAAATGTCATGTAGAGTGACTTTTCAAAATCATAATGTTTATGGATAAATAGTTCATGATATTTGTAACAAGAAATTATACTTTCACATTGAAAATAATTAAAATGTGTACAGTACATACAAATGTTGGACTAAGTATGTTATTTCTTTTTAATTGAGGGTTATGCTACATGACATTTTTAGAGACATTAAATTGATCCCCCATCCCCTTTTCTGTATTGTAGACATTGCTGTAAGTCAGTGATCCATGATTCTGAATACAGTGTAGGTACAAAGCATGAGCGTAGAACACATCTTCTCTCTCTGTTTGCTTTTTTTTTTCTAAGTAAGTTTAATAAATGAAGGAGACACCCATAACTGGCTGAAGATACACATGCTCGAATGCATGCCCATGAATATATTTACACTCCATTTGCTGTACCCACTTGATGATTAGACTCGCAGCCTGAAACTAATGTCTTATGAAAATATGCCGCACACACTTCTGCCATATTTCCGATCTAATTTGAACTCAGTGGAAACTGTCCTTTTTAATCATGACTGAGATCCGGAAGGCCATCAATAAAACTCAATACACGCCAGAGAGCAAGCTCAGTGTTTACACTGTAAACCCCAGGAAACTTACCTCGCTGGCTCTGTTCTACCTGTCATGCGGAAGCCATGTCCATTCCTATTCTTTCCCCACCCAGTATCAGCCAAGAGAATGATGAGTACGGCCGTTTCTGCTCCCATCAGTGCAGCATTATCTTAAATCATCAGCAATTTCTCCCTCGTCCTGTCCTGATCTCAGTCTTGACCTGCAGCATCTCCTCTGCAGTCCCCCCAAGCCCGGCTCCCAGTCGGCCCATGGCCAGCCGTTTATTTCATAGCTGTGTGCTCATGCTCTTATCGGGCCAAGAAAGAAACTGTATTTGGAGTTATCTGATGGGCCTTCACGGGGGTGCCAGGCACACAGCAGTCACAGTTGGTTACACGCCGATTCCCCACATGAAGTCGTGCTTTGGAGATAATGAAATTCACTCCTAAGGATAAAGTTGGTGAGGAAAAAGACTGGGCAATTACTCAGACCTGTTATTTTGTTACATATAGGCCGGAGGGATAATGGCGTCCACCCCTGTTCACACAGTTCAGCACCTACACGCTTTTAGCTCATGTAACTGAGAGAACAGGATGTATTGTTCTTGTTTGAAAGGCTGCAGGAAGTTTTTATTCTGTTTTTTTTTTTTCTTTTTTACCAAGCAGAATATATCCTTTTAAATTATATACGTTTACACTTCATTTTTTTTTTTTATCCTGCAGATTATCGTTCACTCTTTTACAGCACAAATACTTCCAGAGATCTATTAATAATCAGTAAAACCAGTTCAAATGACGCTGGCATTATCATTAAGGGAACAGATTGCAAATATGTTGGCATTAAGATTAAAGTCACACTGCAGATTGTTTTCCTATAAAGTTAGCTATGATGGCATTTACGGAAATGGTTGAACGGATGAGGCAAAAATGAAAAAAAAAAAAGTTACCTGTGTAAAGGAAACCCATTGTTTATGACCTTGGCTTTTATGCACTTTTTCCTGTTCTGAACATCTGATGACCAAATATATTTACATTGTCAGCTGCCCAATGTCTCAAACAAGTAAAGTTTCCTCTCTGTGGGGAATTTTTGGTATGAGTGTACTGGTTTATAATGAGGTATCAGAGTAAATGCTGAAAATACAGAATCGATTGCTGGAAAATGTGAAAATGGGCGCTGTCTAAAAGACGAAGTGAAAATACTACAAATTAGGCCGCATGTTTTATATTCTGGTGCTTTAAATCGGTAACAACTTAATAAAAAGAGAAAGAGAGAGATTCATATTCATACCTGGCACTTCAATTGAAACGTTACCAAATGGATGAGAAAAAAAAAATCTATCAAAAAAAGAGAAAAGGAAAATAAATTGACAGAATGAAGCTTCACTAACTCGATCAAATCAAAGAATAATTTATCATAAATCAAATGATGAAATTTCTATCCGCCATATGTCAGAGATGGAAAATGTCAGAGGAGTCAGGAATAGATTTGCAATAGCTTATACATTACTCTCTCAAGCCAGTGTCACTGCGAGGACTCCAGACAAGCTCCATTTTTATCCACAAACTCAGTTCATCTGACACCCTGAGCTGATAAAAATCCTATTTGTTTGCTTATTAAAAAGGCCGGTCTTTTGTTGTGTCCACTCTCATCAGCTTTGAATGTGCAAATGGTCTTCTGGTTCTGTCTGGCCTTGAGAATGAGAAATGCCTCGGAGCCTTGGGCACTAAGGTGCAATAATGTCTTTGATTTATACCGCTCTTATGTCAGCAGATTTAGAGCTGGAATATTGTATGACCCCCTGTCACTGCCAATACATACTGAGTAGAGGAGAGGGAGTGAACGTACTTTGATTTATTTATTTAGATTTTTTTCCCTACCCGCCTAATGTGTATTGAAAGTCATTTTGATTTAGAATGATAAAACGATGGAAAGCTTAAAGTTTAAGACAGCATCAGAAATAAACCATTTGTGGACATGAATGATTGAATGCGTCCGCAAATTCCTTGCTTTTCAAACACATCATATTTTACGCTTCTATGTTCATACATATTTAGTGCATTATTTGCATTGTTTGAAAAACGCAGTCTCAATCAATGACAAATTTAAGAATCAGAACTGTGGTGGCTGATAAATTCAATCCACGCCAGTGCGGTCTTATTGGTTGATTGTTTTCCAAAGCACATGGCTGTTTATCACATAGATAATTCGTTTTGATTAACTCCTCTGAATGCACATCAGTGTGCAGAAGTGCATCAAACATTGCATTCATCCCTTCGGGGAATAAACAGTTTATTTATCTGTTTATTTATTTATTTTTTTCCCTTTCATTTGAATAGGTAAAGGTGTTTGAGCTGGAAGGAAGGTAGCATCAGACTTTTGTATGCCCAGGGCATGTAAGCCTGGACAAGCCAGTGAATGGTGATGAATGCGAGTGTGGAAGACGTGTCTCGGGAAGAGACAGGAGAGAGGAATGCTGCAATGCAAATACAGAGCCTTAGGTGGTTTCACTTACTGCATCCACAGATGGTCTGGGAGTACATATCTCCCTTCGGAGAATGTCATCAGGTAGAGAGCGCTGTCAAAAGATCACGGGCTTCTCGCCGTCAGTGCCAAGTCTCTGACTTTCGTCCTGTAGTTTCTGGCTCAAACGTTGTGGCTTTTCAAAGGGAAATTGTATACATCTTGCACACCATGTTAATCTGAGGCAAACATGCATTAAGTCATTTATTAAAAACCAGACACGTGGATTACAATTCGGACGACTTTTTTTTTTTTTTGCATGGGTTTAATTCTTTAAACCCAGCATGTCTGTTGCTCTGCATGCATCTGTGGAATGATTGAAATTTCCTTTAAATGGATTGGCTGGCTTATCAGTAAGACACAGTTGTTTGGAGGACCCTTATCTTGACTTCTAACTTCACTATGATAAGTTATGTCCCAGCCCAGCGTGTATTAAGACGGTCTCGCTGTGCAGACGGTGCAGACAGCCAGCTGATCCCCCCAAGCTGCCCTAACAGATTGATACTGCTGAGAAAAGGGAGAAACCAGGTACCTGATATCAGCCACCCAACGGCCCCTCTGGCTGCTCTCCCTCAGATACTTTCTTTTACTTTGCGTCTTCCTGTCTTTGTCTTTCCTGTCTCTTTCACCACTGATTAGACTAAATATAGACCAATAAATAAACACCCCTCATGAACCTTAAAGAAATAGCTCATCTAAAAATAAAAGTTCTGTCATTATTTACTCACCCTCATATGCTCAAATATAGCTGAACATTGCTGAACACAAAAATAGAAATCTGAATAATTTCTTCATGGATTCCCCCCCCCCAAAAAAAAA
>NW_015652333.1:133987-149793 GCF_001515625.1 Sinocyclocheilus rhinocerous | reverse complement strand
AAAAAAAAAAAAAAAAATATATATATACAGTATATATATATATATATATATAAAAGCAGCTATCTGTGTAAGATAGCTCGATAGACAGACAGACAGACAGGTATAGATGATAGATAGATAGATAGATAGATAGATAGATAGACTGACATATACAAATAAACATAAATAAATATACAAAAAAATATACACAAACAAAAGATAGAAAATAGATATACATAAATATAGCACAGGTTAGATATCATGTTTGCTAGTGCAACACATGACAACCAATGCCATGCGATGTAAGCTTCAAAATTCTCCTTTTGTGTTTCACAGAGAAAATAACAGCATACGGGTTTGGAACAACAAAGAAAGGAGGAAACACACTGAAGGATCTTGTACATTGATGTATCTTGCAATAAATTCAATATTTATATTTTGGTTAGGTGATCTTCTAGACTTTTTTGTTGACCTTTCTTCATGCTAAAGTATTTTTTATATAATGGATTGGATGTGACATTCGGTCTGTCATTTGTTTACTGCAATATCATCGCATCCTTTCATTAGCTGAAAATAAAGTATAAGACACAATAATGTATAAAAGTCATACATTTGGTAGAGTGTCAAATCTTTCACCTACAGCTTCTGTCTTTTGTTTTGATTTCACACCGAGTGGAAATTTTCACTTCATAATGCAAGACAAAAAAAGAAACAGGCTACCTGAGATGCCTAAAAGACGGAGGGGGAAAAAATTCTGAAAAATCTGAAAAAAAAAATAAATAAAAAATCTGTCATTTCTAAAAGCCTTACTTTGCAGTGGCAACAGTGCTCGAAAAGCATCTCTAGAACTCCCAATTTACAGCTCTCTTCTTACAAAGTCTCATTGTGTTGGATGAAGTACTGAGTGCTGAATGGGCTCTATTCACTGCAGCTGGTTTTATGATGTGTAAAAGATAAGTGGCCCAGTGTCTCTGAAAGTGACGACTCTGATCTGACAAAAACACTACGAATGCCTTGTGTGCTGCTTACTCATTGATTTCATACTGCCATTCAACTTAACGCATGAAAACACCCTTGTGCACAATGGACCTTTGTAGAGGCTTCTCAAGCTATAGTGGATAGTATTGCTTTTCATGCTTAATGCAAGGTCTGATTAAAATTCATGGTTTAGGTCAGTTCCTTTTTACAGACAAATGAGCTGTGTTTGACATGAGCACATCCCACTAGTATGTATATTACAAATAAATAAAATACAATCCATGCAATATTAATGCAAAATACAGTCTGAAATGTATTAAATGAATGGAGGAAATTAATGTACGGTAGCAGTTTGCTATTCTGGGACAATGCAAAGTGTTTCTGTAGGTGCAGGGTTTCTGCACAATTACTGGTGACAAAACATTCCCATTAAAGTTATACATCCATCTGCTTGACCCAATGATGTTTTTTTTTTGTTATTTATTTATTTTTGACAGTCAACCTTGTGGACATTCACAGCACAGCACAGTCTGGCTAAACTGACAGCTGACATCACCCCAGGCTACCAAGTGACGTTCCCTGGCAAAGCAACCTCCTGCTAAGTCAACAGTGTCTTCCCAATGACTTTCCATATGCCCTCTGACCATTACAGCTTATTTATTTATATATTTGGATTCCTTAATTTTTGCCTGCAGCCTGACTGTTGGTCCAAAGCAGATGCTTAGCATAAATGTTTTCTGACATTTGTCATTTCCGTTCTTGAAATGAGTCAGAACTGAGGAACAAACTCCTCATGAAAATAAGTCAGGTTTCTTTAACCTTATTTGTTGAAGATTTCTGTCGAAAATATTCATTTCCTTAACCATCCAAGGAATCTATGGTGTTAAAATGTTGGTGTTAATGGTTCTTTGTGGATTATGAACGTAACAGTCATATAATTAAACACACATGCACATGTGTACTTTCATTAGCTTATCTAAATGGGGAAATTGCATAGATGTCGATTGATTTTATATACAGCTAGTTATTAATAATTTTATTAAAACTTAAAAATGAGCTCACTCAAAAATTACATGTCTATAATTTCGTTATTTTCTAACTTCTTTTGAGTCATATTGTATTCAACAGGTTCACAAAATGGTCTAAATGATACTTCTCTCAAGATTTTAAGTAAATAATGACTTAAATTTTAGACTTAAAAACTACTATATGGCTTCAGAAGACTTAGAATATAGTCGCATGGGCTACTTTAATGATAGTTTTATGGTCTTACATCCATTTTGAAGCTTGAAAGCTCCAGTCATCATTCATTACAAGTTCATGGAAAAGAGCAACCAGCACATAAAATAATCTATTTTTTTTGCGATATACAAAATAATGAAAGTTGTCCTTTTTGTGACTATGAAAGAGAAAACTTGAAAGAGGGCAGAAAATGATGGGTGAAAAAGTGATCTGAAAATGTTAGAAGCTGGATTTGAACTCACATCACCAGCACAAGCACCAAATTGTGACAGAAGACCACTAACAGCACTGACACTTGTTGTCTTCCATTTACGTTCTCAAAAAATAAGCAGTTACAGATCATTTATACGGTCAAATGCAATCAATGCTAAGAATATTGGCATCACACCTTAATTTACCCACCAGACCAGCAAAGACAAAAGTATGTGAAGGTACAATCTTACCTGCATAACACTCTCATCACATTAATGCACTAATCATTTAGTTGAGTGCTAAAATACACCATCAAATTACAATTTTAAAACTAATGTCTCAAACAAACCTGGCCATCCTCTAGAGAGCAGACATCTCCACGACTATAAAGGGCTTCCCATCGAGCTCACTCTTCCCTTAAACAGATGCAAATATTAATCACTTTCTACACTGTTAAACACTCCAAACCTGCCCTTGAGGAGTGAAGGGTCTATTCACAAAATCTCTATTAAGGGAAATATGTGCCATGGACCAATTAAGGTACCAGGAGTGCTTGCAGAGATCATTAAGCAGGTTTGTGCGTGGCTCAGGGGCTCTTCACAGGAAGGACCAGCACTCGAGAGAGCGACGGTGGAGCATGAGGGTCTTCTTCACCAGGGGAGTGGGCCACGCCATCCAGACAAGCCTAATGTCTTTGCCTAGAGAAGAACGGTTCATTTTGAGTCATTAGTGAATTACTGAAGTTTGAAGTCACTGCTCTCCTGGATGAGAACATTAAAGCTATATCTCTCTCACAGACCCGCTGGAAAACAAACGATAATCGTCACTTAGCAAGAAGTTTGCGCGCAGCAGGAGGGGGCCAACGTTGAATCGATGTTATATATAGCACAAAAAGCCTATGTTGCAAATCAGATATGTGATAGCTGTTAACAGAAAGACATTATAATATGCTAACATATTAATGGAGCGTGTTATAATGAATGATCTACGACTAGCAGTTTATCTGCACAAGTGCTTATCAAATGAAAAATTACAATGACTGCACTGTGGTTTTGTTGAGAAAATACTTAAATATGACTTAAATATAACTTAAATATGGCCAGAGAGAGATGTAACTTTTCAGAGCGCAGATGCATTATGGGACTTCAGAGGAAGGACACTGGCAGCCGAATGTCCCTTACTCTCCAGAGGCCTCCGTACTTTATCTACATGAATGGATTTCATAAGCGGAGATAGTGTGCAGAGCCAGTGATAGTCACTTTAAATGACCCGTATCCTCATCTTTTATACATTCTGACCCCCTTTTACAGTTAAGCCATGCATTCCTGCCTCCCAGGCTGAAAGGCATATGATAAGATAAGGAGATATGAACACGTCCCTCTTCTCATTTTCGTTGAAGCCATCTACGAAAGATGGGGGTATGCAGTAAATGTTTTTTCTTTGCGTGGAGAGAAACAATATAATAGCATGGGTTAATTGAGTTTGTCTTGTTGTGTGAGTGCAACGTATTATAGTCAGTCAATATGTAATTGCTTCTGTCAATCTCAATTTTGTCTTCGAGGAAAGGGTTGATATTTTTGTCATTTCAAGTTAAGCACAATTCTGTGGCAAACAACAGTAATTAAAAAGGCACCCCACCCTTTTCCACTTCAGCGTCAGGTTAACGCTAATACACAATGAACAAATGTGGTAGCTGTTGATTAAACTTGATGAAAAAGATTTCAAAACAGTGAGTGAGTCAAATGAGGCATTTCTAAATAGGCAGTGTGTAAACAAATATGAGGCTTATTTTTCCCAGTATGTTTCTGTGTAAAACATCTTCCCCTCTGGCTATCCTCCATGCTATTTTGAACACTCCAGCCCGGGCACTATGATCAGCTACTCCCCTTTTCTGTCCACATGAAAGGGTCCTGCGTGTCTAGATGTTGCAACTTCTTCGTCCTTATTCTTCAATGGTGAAACCAAGTCTCAGCTCCTGCCAAAACAGCACATTCTAGACAGCAGACACATTTTCAAAAAAATACAATTTTTGTGTCACGAAATGTAGCTTTTTTAGGCAAGAATGTAGATGTTTAAAGTTCAAATCTGCATTCAGTTTATAAAGATTGTGCTTATTTGAAAATGTGCTGGCTCTGATGTCTCTGTAGTGGTTAAACATGAGATAAATGTTTTGGGTTTATCTGACCACACATCATTCTTTTTTATATTTTATTTGTTCCACGGTAAATTGTTTTGGCTGAGCGTGAAGCCTTTGTACTTTTGAATAGCTTGCTTGTTATACTTTATATTAATACTGTTACAATGGCTATTGCCTATTATTGTTCATTAAAACTATTATTTAATGAAATGAGTTGGGGTTGTGTTTTATATCATTTTACATGCATGTACAGCGAAGAAAATCAGGGTATGCACCCAATATACATATTTGTAATATTTTTTTAAATGGAAATTACAATGAAAATAACTGAGGTAGGCACTTATTGCCATGAAGCGATGTTATCAAGTACACTGCGTTTCATTTGCAGAATAATCAGACTGCATCCTCCAGTCCTCAGGAGTTTGTATTCCTGCGTCGAACCTGCCAAAGCTTCAGCACTTGTGTTAAACTATCAATGGCAGTTTTAAATGTGTGGTGGAAGAAAGTAGTTAGACACACAAAAGGGTTTTTTGAGACACTTCTTATTCTTTCTTGTGCCTATGGCTGAATCACAGACGTATTGCACTCCTGCTCGTGTGATATTGCCCATATGCACAGAATGAGGCAGAAATCATAATATTTTGTAGTATTCTATACAGTAATAAAAGTTATTGCATTATAAATATGCTTCATTCTTATAAAAATACCCAAGACAGCTTGAAGAACACAGATAAACTATATATTGTCACTATCGTGTGTTTATTGTCTTCATGTTTGATCAGTTTAAGCGTTTCTACAGCGATAGCTGGATGTCTCTGTCCATAGATATGTATAATAAAATAAATATTAAATTAAAATAGAATTATTATTATTATTTAAAGTCCCAGTTCTTTTATGTGGTCTCAGACTTTTGAACCTTACTGTATGTACAAATGAATCCTAGATAGGTATGAATTTGAATTAGCAACAAAACTTTTAAGCAAAAAAACTTTTTGTCTTACTGTTGTTAAGAAATTGTTTCTATTGATTGTTGTGTTATTTATTCTCACCTGCCTATCCTAAAATTTTGTCAGTAAAGTGATGAGTGCACTATTTTGAGATGAGAGCTGTGTTAGTAAGTTAGTAATTAACACTATACTAATATACTAAATAACTAATATAAATACCCTAAATAGCAAAACTAATATTCACCTATTAAGTCGTTATGTAATTATGTTGTATATGAATTTGGTTTAGACAGCTGGCCCACAAATCAACCATCCCACCTGAAAGTCATAGTGAATCCTCTTTCCATCCCTGGTACAAAATGCATCATTGTACAGTCTAAAACAGGCTTTGAATTATATGGCATTGCAGCTTTCATCTAGAATGACTCCATTACTAACATCATGTTCAGATGGCATTGTGTGAATTACACTGAATGCACCTATGGCTCAGTGAACCTGTGGCACTGAAGCAGCTAATGCTCGGTGCAAGCCAGAAGAAGAAAGAGTGACTTTTATGTCTCTCATACTCCTGTGAATCTATGGTGTAGAGCATGCTCTGGTGGGCATTCCCACAACCCTGTCCCTTGTCGCCAGCCCATCCAGCAAAATAAACCCTTAATGAGAACTTTATGAGACACGAGATGCCTCACGGGCCAAAGCTAATGTATATCTGAATAAAACAGCTCTCTGTTCTGTCAGGAGATTCAGCCAGCATGCACCAGGCCACCCGAGGTGATAGCGGGGCCCGCATACTGAGGTGTGTAGAGCGAGAGCCAAAATGTCAGTATCTCTCAGAGCAAACACTGTCACAGCTAATTCTACAATGAGCATGCGATGGGGCCCCGCAATGATACAAAACAATTAGGCAGATGTTCTCACCAGCCTCCTGAGCCAGGGCAATAAAACATACTGCCATCACAAGTTATTTCACAACTCAAAATCTCAACCAGACAGGCAACATGTTCCTAGTATTATATACGATTATATGAAATATAGGGAATGATGCTCCCTTAAGAACAGAGGGCATTTACTGCCAAGTCGTAACGTATTTTGAGATTATTTTAACATAATACAATATATTATGAGGGGAAATAAATGGAAATATTTGCTTAGCTGTTAGAACAAAATTGAAAATCAGGAAAATGGGCCATCTCACCTCAGACGACAAGAATCCTTACAGAGTAAAATTATGGCAATCGGCAGAATATAAAAATATATAATTTCTAATGATTAATTAGTGAAAATGTGTCATTATTGTAAAATACTAACTAACATTTTTTTGTAAATTTATGCTGATATTTTAAATTTAGTTGAATAATTTAGTAATGACAGCCAAACCAAAGAACAATTTCAGTCAAACACTAATACACTAGAATGTCATAACAGCAATACACTATGAATTCAATTCTTGACATTGTACCCCAGGGGGAGGGGGATTAGTTCACCCAATAATAACAATTCTGTCATCCTTACTAGATTATTAGTTACTAATAACTTGCATTAAATTATTTTTCCTCACACTTAACTTCTCCTTTTGTTTTCCCTGTGACAATAGAAGATCATTCCATTTAGGAGCGACATGAGGGTGAGGAAATTGTATGAACTGTCCCTTTAAATACTAAGCCACCCATATTAGCCATTCAGTGGTAAACCTTAACTCTCACACCCTCAGATAACTGTCTCTTGTATTTTTAGCACTGACACTTGAAGAGTGTGTTAAAGCTCTATCTATTCCAGAACCAAACAAGTATACGCACTGGTTCAGAATGCTTTGCATATAAACAGATGCAACGTATACGACAGGCTTTTCCTGAATATCCTTGACAAAAATGTCACAACTTGTCAAGCGCAACCATTTAAAATGGCATGTGAATACCACAGGAAGCGAGACAGGTGTGTACACTCGGCTCAAGCTCACTGAGTGGGGCGTCACATAGCTGCAAGGTAGTTTACTTGTGATAGTACTGAGCGGAATGACAGGAGCACCTCATTAAGGGTGTGGAGCCAAATAAATGTCTATGATAATGCAGCAAAGATGGGCGAACAAAAGTACACCACTGCTTAAAATCTAGCCGTTGTCCTTTAAGGTCACTGAAGGCGTCAAAGCTCAGTTGTTTCGATAGTGAAGAACAACAAGGATTTAAGATTTTTTAAATAGCATCAGAGCCAATCCATTCTGGTTACCCTGGTAACCACAGACTAGTTTGTGGATATGCTTTTGCATGACTGCTACCATGAGTGTCTAATCACATACTCAAATTCAGGACAGAGACGCTCTGCAAACCTTGACAAAAAGTAGACAGCCAGTTCTGGCAAGCCTTCAAAATGAAACAACCATAAGAGAAACTAGAGATTCACGAAAACAGTCACCTCAGGCTCTACGTTATCAGTTGTGCAGCACTTGATCTGGGGTGGGAAGTTAGCAGTCAGAAGAATGTACTCAAAGAAGGATTAAAAGTGGCTTCAGCCCTGCCAAACCATCTCTGTGGAAAATGAGATGAGCCAGGCTGTGTTTTTGGCAACAATGTGCTGGTGTGTCGAGGCACAAGTGTTTACCCTAATCTGAAAAAGCAGCCAATGTTAAAGGACTAGTTCACCCAAAATTAAAATGCAGTCAGTATTTACTCACCCTTGTTTTCACATTCTTATAACCATTTTTTGGTGAAAAAAGGTACAAATTCAGAATAATGTCCCGTTAAATGTTAAATTAAATGTATGAGTTAACTTGCTCAAATATTTCAAATTAACAACACATCAATGAGTACAAATAAAAATCCGCTTGCTTAAACTTTGAATTTCTTAACTTAATTCGATATAACTGATTACATAATTTTATATATATATATTAGTTTTGCCAACTTATTCAGCTTTACAGTGAATGGTGCATTTGCATTAAAAAAAAAATAATTTTAAAACTTTTAAAACTTAGTTCCCCAATCATTGAGACACAAAAGAATGGATGGTGGAAAAAGTTATACATATTTGGACCAAGATGAGACTGACTAAATGATGACAGCAACAAACATCCCTCTATTAAAACTCAGCAGTATAGGTCAAAATATTTCCTTTTTTGGAAGTCCTTAAACCAGTTTAAATTTAAACATATTCCAATGTCTTGTGAAAATATTAGCCAATTCGTTTTTGTTCTGAAGTGAACAACAGTAATCATTTTGAATTTGAATTTGATTTGAAACAGTATCAAAATACGGTCTTCTGCAATGAGATTCTTTATCATCAGCTGAAAATTACTATTGATTTTTGAACAACAGAAAACTGGCAGTGATGCACAGTGTAATTGATTGTTTTTTCTTTTTTTTTTAAATATATATTAGCATTGTATTAGATGAGGAATGTTGTCTTTATTGCACCAAGACATCCTCACATAAGATATTTAATTAAAATGCTTTCCCTACCCACTCCATGATATTAAATTGGACAAAACCAAAAAGATAATTTAATTGCTTGCTTTTCTTCATAAATGTCAAAGTTCAAGAGAATGCCAGAGTGACGAGGATCTGGTTTGGTACTAAAGGACATTGAGACACAATTAGACATTTACAGTCATAGTAATACCAATCCTCTACAAAATTGTATTCATGTTGCATACTTTCAACTACATTCTACATTTTTGTTTTGGTTTCTATGTTTTATAGCACTAAATTTATATTTTTGTACACATGTCAGACACTGTAATATAAACAGTGAACCGTGGGCCAATATACTTCTCATCCTTGAAATGGTCAACAATTTCCTTCCATTACCTAAATAATCTACTCCAAAGGCTCTGGATATGTAAACCTATCATGATGAATCTGATGCTGCCTTTCTCAAAGGGTCGCTCAGGTCTGTTCATGTTGGGTGAAGTATGCTTTACTAAACTTCCCCTCACATCTTTGATCAGAAGAGAGGAACATCTCTCATGACAGCTTTGCTCTGATGTGGTCATCACGGGCTTCTCACTGATGAGATCAGGGCAGCTACGCTCCTTCTCATGTGCACCCCACCCTTACACGCAGTCTCCTGAAATGATCTTTCTTTATCACAACCCTGCTAAAAGTGCCAGTATGTGCACTCATTGGCGCCCCTTCAGCTGGTGGAGCCCTAGGCGACCGCCTAGCTCGCCTATGCCTAGAAATGGCCCTGAGTGTGGCACTTAAAAGGAGCAAAATGTTAAATCCACTGCATGGTTTTCAGAGAAGTTTCATACTACTAAAGGATACAGAGCAGAAACAGAACAATGCTCAATCACAAGAGAATACAGATAATTTATATTTGCAGTCTGAATAAAGTCATTAACTGGGAGAGGATTTGTAATTACAAGAGTGTTTATGCACAAGCACAGAAGCCTGTCATGATAAACTGTGACTCCACTTTTGACATGTATACTGTATTTAAAGGAGATTTTCACTCAGAAACTGCTAGTAAATTTCACAAATAATTACAAATAAATTACAAGCAACACATTGAAATTTTGAATTAGAAAGTCTGAAATAGTGTGGGGAAAATCAGATCAATAATTAAAAAAATATATATTTTGACTGTTGCATAAAAAAACTGTTGAGCTTAAAAAATATTGAACTAGTCTGTGCTTTTTGAGTTTCAGGCAAAACAGTCTAATAATGGATGATGGAAAGAGTGTTCAGAAGACCTGTTTATAAATTATCTATGTTGTAAACAATACAATGCGTGCAATATACAGTTTATATCTTAAAACATGTCAAAAGAAAGTGCAGAACATATTTTTCTTCACATTGTGTTCATTCAGAGCCTTCCTCAATGGGCACATGTGATCGAAACACCATTGTTTTTTTTTGTTTTTTTTTCTTGAGGTTCCTCAAAGATAAAAAATCCTGATCATTGACTAATGCATTACATATTCCTTTGGTGTTGGCTGAGATCTGAGAGGCAATTGAATCGTTTCATAAAATTGGTCAAGAACTGTACCCTTTGAAAGCAGAAATATGCTTCACTAGAATGTATAATATAACATCAGAAGCATTGCCCCAGTTTGTTAATGTTATATAAAGTTATATTTGTTTAATTTTTAATTACCCAAATAATTATTAGTGAAGCAAGATTTTATTCTTTATTCTAGTTCAATTAGTGAGTTCTTTCTACAGTGAACGAGACTGAACCAGCTGAATATTTTAGTGCCTTTGGCAGCATTAAAGATAGCATGCAGTATGAAAATGCATGCATACTTTATTTGGTATGGTGACACAGTGCAGATGAATCCCATAATGACTAGAGTGATGAAAAATACAATGATAAGGAGGTCTGTTACAATATTTAAATTTAATCCCATTAGATTTGTTTGCTTGTTTGTTTAGGTTTTTGTTTATGTATAACACAGGAGCTCTTTGTTGTTTACAATTTAGATATGTATAATTGTAATCCCAAAAGAATGACTTTTAAATTTAAAAACCACATCTCCCGATGTTGTCCATGTGCAGACAGTGTATTGTGGCGAAAATGAACCTCAACCTCTATCAGAGACAGAACACCCTATGAGCATCCATGCCTGCTTTAATCAAATCATACAGATCCTTTGTTGTAATACATTTGTTTTCACACAATAATAAGCTATAGAAATTCATGGTCATGTCTGATTGTCAGTGCCAGCTGCATTGGCTTTAGTTGATTTAAGACAATGGTAGTCAAATCTGAAAAATGTGAGAATTCCCTGTGGTTGCTTGTTTTAGCTGTCGCAGATAATGCGAAGATGTGAAATAAATGGGATGAAAAGGCAGGATGAATGCACACTTAGTAGACGGTACACTTTTATAGGTCAACAGTCACACAAACATACTTAAGCATCAGAGCGGTAATACATATTTATTACTGGGCTTTCAGAACTTCTGCTTGTTTTTTGTTTTGTTTTGGAGCTGCATTTATTCAAAATATATTAATTGAATCCCTGAGTGAAAGCTGGCAGTTTTCTCTGGCAACTGCTATTGCTTTCAGTTTAGTGTCCTGTACAAACTTGTACATTTAAATGGTGTAGCTAATATTTCAGAGGTTTGATGCGGACAGTAAGTTTTTGTTTATGTTATGCTGGCCAATATGGCAGTCGTCTTGGACTTACACTGGCCGTTGCTATTGTATAAGTAAGGAATAATTGATGACGCTGAATTCTTGAAAAAAAAATGCACATCCGAGGTGGAAATGCAGCCACACGTGAAGTGGAGTATGCATTATTTTTCAATAATTAAAAGGATTGGAGTCAATTATTCAGCTTATACCACGGTTACAACCACTCAAGACATTTGACAGGTTTCTGTCCTGTGTTTAGGACTAATACCTTATGCGTCTCATCCCAAGCCACTGTTGCTAATTCCAAAACACCATTTTAGAGCTAACAACGGAGGCCTGAGCCACTGATATGCAGACTAATGCATGCATGTGTGAATAAACTGAGTCTGTGCATTTCACAACAGTGTCTCTACTAATAGCGAAACTGTAAGTTTGTCTGCTTCATGAAGAGTGATGTTACCACCTCCATACTGAGCAATGTCATTTAGCTGTTTAGCAGCTGCAAACTATATTACCGAAAAAGTGTGGATGTACTTTATGTGTGTGCATGCAGAGAGAGTGAGCATTACGGAGAAAGCAAGCGTGTTTTGCATGGATAATAAAAGGTAAATTAGTTGGGAAACATGGAAATTGTCTTCTTTATCCTATATTGTCGGTCATATTTTTTTGTTTGGTCAGTGTCTTATTTTGGTTCTTTTGCTGTTGTAGGCTGTAAGGACCTTTGAAATAACTGAAAATAATTGCACGCCTTAAAATGTTCAGCCAATCAGAGTAACGCATTTAACAGCCCCGTGGTATAACTATGCTTTAATCTAAGAGTAAAAGGTTCTTACAAATAGGAGGTAAATGAGAAAACAAATGTGTATGCAGCTGGTCATGTGATCTTAATATGGCCCGCCTCCACAAGGCAACATGTTCCATGTAGAATAAAACAGCTTTTATTAAGCTGATATGATTGTAGTCTTCAGTGCATATGAGTTTATTTTATTTTAAATATATTTTTCAAAAGCACTATTCAGTTATTTATGTGTAAAACTTTTCTAATGAGTGAAAAACTCTGTGTGCCATTAACTGTACCTTTTCTAACATTTATTTATCATTTTTTAGATTCATGGCTTACCATCCAATTTGATGTTGTAAAACATAGCTTATATTAATTATATAATGGCATTATCTATTTACTGTTTTGATGAAAAATACAGGCCACACCACTGACAAAAATAACCATCATGTTTATGAATGCAAATTGCAAAGGTTCAGGTGCACAGAAGTGAGACGTACCAGAAAAGGATAAAGGTATGCTCATTACAATGTTTCCTGTGGAGTGTGACCATAGTCTGGCAAATAGATTTCAAACAGGAAATGTGCATGTTTTGAGCTCTTATCTGATGTTTTGTCTCAGTGAAAACCAATGAAAAAGAACAGACACATTCATATGAAACTGAAACTGCGATCTGAACAGTTTAGCAGTCTCTATCCCTTCTGGCACCACAAAGTTTTGGGGCTCTCCTAAGACCCCCAACAATAATTAAGACAATCCGTCTTCTAAATAAACACAGTCTCTTTTGACATCAACAGACCTGACTTGAGGTGGTAAGTATCGTCTGTACATCTACAGGCCCAGTAAATGCTGCACTATTCTGTCCAACGTGTTCCTCTGGAATATTTTGATTTATAGACCTATCAGGCAATTATCCTGCCACGATGTTTAGATGATAACTCAGGAGGTCTTTGCAAACAGAGGAACTAATGAGGACAGCTGTATTGATTTGCTCATTGTTGCAAATTGGCTGAATTCAATACAATGGCCATTATAATTATTTAATACGACATATTCATTACAGTTCATAATTCATTCATTCAATAAAATAAATAAATAAATAAATAAATAAAAAAGAGCTGTTCATAGAACTCAAAAAATGAAAGCAACGGTTTGCATGGATTTTTTTTTTTTTTAAGTTAAATTAATCTACTTAATTATTTTAAGTAAACATATTCATTGAACTTAAACATTAAATGGGTCATATGATGTGATTTCAATGTTTCCTTTCTCTTTGGAGTGTTACAAGCTCTTGGTGCATAAAGAAGATCTGTAAAGTTGCAAAGACTAAAGTCTCAAATCCAAAGAGATATTCTTTATAAAAGTTAAGAGTCAACCACGCCTACCTAAAACGGCTCATTCTAACACCCCCCCACATGTCTACGTCACGATGTGGGAAGATTTCCATAACGGCGCCCAAATGTTCACGCAAAGAATGAAGGCGTAACTTTTATTATCGCTGTAGTCTTGTTGTTGCCGCCGCTGCCATGTCGTGAAGGCGCTGTGTGTAGTTGTGAAAGCGAAACTACGAAGGAGGGAGGAGCCAGGGAGGAGACAGGAGGGGCTTGGAGCAGGAGGAGCCCAACTGGACCCAGGCCACAGCCATAATGGAGCCCAATAGAGCCGGTGGGACGGAGCGACGAGGTGCAGCTGGAGGAGCGGAGTCCTGAGGCCTCTCAGGGCTGCCCTCGGGGATCAGAGCCCACTCCTGGCTGGACGGGACCAGCGGGGACGAAGGAGGGGGGCAAGTCGACCTCCAGCTCTGTTTCCCAGTCTATTAAGTTCCATTCGAAGTCTAGCAAACCCAGATGTATGATCATCTCACCCTCAGCCGCGGTCGATCACAAATGCAGACATGGTTTTATGTTTACGCGGCGCGATGCAATTAACAAAACGAGGACAGGAACATGACCACTAAGGAAACAGAAACAGGGGCAAAACATGACAGAGACACTCCATGATCCTGACATTACGCCCCCTCCCGGAAGGTGCATCACTCAGCCGCGGTGCAGGGGGCGGAGCTCCACTCCGCGCTCACACCGTCCACGGCTTGCTCCCTCACGGCAAGCACGATCGCCGGCTCTCGCACCTGGTCTGATGGGTTGAGCTCTGCTTCCGGGGCGATACTCCGCTCAGTCGCTCGGCAACGCGCTGGCTCGTTGATCGTGGTGGGAATTGACTCTCCGTCATCGGTGGGCTCGGGCCTTAGCTCCGCACAGCGGGGAGATAGTGGGCTGGGCTGTGGGTCCGGAGTGGATCTGGCATTATTTTTCAATATTTTTCATCCTCGGGAGTGACGGTGAGCGGCGATCTGTTTCTCGCCAGAATCCACTCAACAAACGCGGCGAAATCCGCTAGAGGACCATCTTCGGATGACTGCACGCGGTGTTTAAACTTGCATCACAGAACGCACAGAGCATGTCGTCCCGGGTAGCTGGTGGTGTTAGCTAGCAGCTGGAACAGTCTAGTATGGTCCTCGAGCGATCGCTCCCCCTGCTCCAGCAGGAGGAGGAGGAATTCCAGGCGGACGAGGGGATCCATAAGAAGAACACAACGGAAACAAAAACCACTGAATAAACACGGAAAACAAAAAACGGAGGGGAGACATGGAGGTTACTGTTTTTGGTCTGTTCTCCTGTCACGATCTGCGTTGGCGAGAAACGATGGAGAAGAGGAATAGCGAAAACAGTCTTTAATACAATCCAAACAGGGTACATCCACACTGGAAACGGAAGGAAACACACAAACATAAGGAGTAGAACTGACAGAGACAGACTGCACAGACTAGGACTTAAATACAGGGAATGATTGGGGAAACACAGGTCCATGGGATGACTAATCAAACTAATTAACAAAACGAGGACAGGAACATGACCAGATAAGGGAACAGAAACGGGGGCAAAACATGACACAAACAGTCCATGATCCTGACAATTATGTGTTTTTTTATTACAAGTGTACACAATGTGCAAATTGTCTTCACATGAACACTCACAAGACTTGCAAACACCTCAACACTTGATGCGTGAAACATGTTGTCATTTTAAAGGGGTCATATGATGCTGCTAAAAAGAACCGTATTTTGTGTATTTGGTGTAATGAAATGTGTTTATGCGGTTTAAGGTTCAAAAAACACATTATTTCCCACATACTGTACAATATTGTTTCTCCTTTATGCCCCACCTTTCTGAAACGCGTCGATTTTTACAAAGCTCATCGGTCTGAAAAGCGAGGTGTGCTGTGATTGGCCAGCTATCCAGTGCATTGTGATTGGCCGAATTCCTCAAGCATGTGACAGAAATGTTACGTCCCTTACCATACTGTGATGCTTGCGGCAACCACATGTGACGACGCCAGGCTGGACTCCGTTTCGTCCACGGTGAAAGCCGATCCGGCGATCCACAGCACTAAGTTGATGTATTTCCTCAGCGACCAGCAC
>NW_015652333.1:117107-133887 GCF_001515625.1 Sinocyclocheilus rhinocerous | reverse complement strand
TTTGCAAATCTTCCCACATCGTGACGTAGATATGTGGGGGCGTGTTAGAACGAGCCGTTTTAGGTAGGTGTGGCTGACTCTTAACTTTTATAAAGAATATCTCTTTGGATTTGAGACTTTAGTCTTTGCATCTTTACAGATCTTCTTTATGCACCAAGAGCTTGTAACACTCCAAAGAGAAAGGAAAAATTTAAATTGCATCATATGACCCCTTTAAGCAGAAACAAACACATCCTAACGTCACAAGACAACATTTATAAACATTAAAAAATTCAACAACAATAGTGTTAATAAAAGGTTCAAACAATACATCCATATTATTCATTCATGCCCCATGCAGTGCATGCAGTGAGAGCTACTCAACTCTAAGCTATATGGCATTAATAAACAAGTAGGAGCAATTGCAAAAGGTTACAGATTAAAAATTAATTTTAAAGCTTTATTGCCTCAAATTTGATAGTATGGTCATGTGTCCAAGCTGGATTCAAACTCAAGACAGCTCCACATTAGAGCATAGTTGCTACCCATCAGACCAATTGTTTACTAAATTTAACATGGTTAAATTAATATATAATATATATATTTTTCAGACACAGGAATCACAAGGGATAATCCATCATGGGACCAAAAACATACAGATACATATTGGCTCACTTTCATTGTAATTTACATGATTAAATACCACTGTGTTGTCTACAGTGCCAGAGCCTTCTGTTCTTTGACTCATTCGGATTTCTCTTTCCATTCTTCTAAGTACACTGAATTCACAGAGCACATTTCCTTTTCTTTTTCATATTGAAATCAATCAGTGATATCCAGCTCTGTGAGCTGCTACAGCAAATGTGCCACCACAAATGTGTCATATAAAACAGACTTAATTCGAATGAGTCATGTTTAAAAAAAAAGAAAAAAAGAAGAAGCTCAAAAGCAATGCCACGGATCCATTCATTGCGAAACAGGATGCCATATGTCTAATCATCCCTAGAGAAACAGTTGGCTGTGTCATTGTCCATGGAGAGTTGGCTGGGATTTTTAAAAAAGGTAGTCACTGACAGATATAGGGGTCACACCTGGCCTGGTGTAGCAGATAGTCAGCACCCAGCACTTCCCCTGCTGTCTTTCACAAGGCAGGGATTTTGACACTTCCTGCTCAGGGGCTCTACGGAACATGCCTGCTTCCTGTCACCTTGCCATTGCCTTATTGCCATGGAAATGAATGCGACTAGACAGTGTGATAAGCGGGCCACTGAGAGAAGGAAATAGGGAAGAAGAGATGCAGTGTACTGTGAAATCTCTGATATATTATAAAGACTTTTGTAAGTCGCTGCAAACACAGCCATTCCTATTATTCCAACATGAGTGGTTCAGAAAAAGCATTTATTGATAAACAATGCGGCCAATGTGTAAGCTAAACCTTTCATCAGACTTCAGATATGGGTGGTGGGAAAGTTCAGAGATGCCCTTGATCCACGACGCCAACAAATGGCGCTTCATGTCTGAGGAGCCTGGGGTGAAATGTCATAGCAGCATTCGCCATCTGGGAAATGTCTACCAAATCCTCACAATGATTTCATCTGAGAGGAGAAGAAAGCACACCCACGTTAAGCTTTCACTCTGGAAAAAAAATCCTCAGTCATCACCAATGTTATTAGCATAAGATGAGTGCCAGCGAGAAACTAGCACATTAATTATTGCAGCTGTTGGGATATTAGGAGAAGGTTACATGCACTGACCTAGAGGAAAATGTTAAATATTCAATATTATGTGCTTAACCTAATATATAACCGGGGAAATACAACAATTCACGCATTTCCATGCTAACACACGCACTGGCTCATCTTCTGCTGGAGCAGAACGCTGTGAAAAGCGCTGTCTCCATGACAATGTGTGTGTGACACATTGAGGAACCGAAGCCCCCCAATGGGCTGCTTGCTGGTCATCACACTAACAACCTACCATCAGCACCACAGGAGAGGAACTCAACCTCACACTCATTTAACACACTCACACCGCCACCTGTGTCTGTCACCACCCCTGCCACAACACTTAGCACAGCTCCGGAGAAGAAGTAAAGTTAATGCTGTGTGAACAGAGATATGATAGAAGAGATTCCGTTTTCATCCTGAAATGATGAACTGCAATGTACACACACATCAACAGAGCAATAAATCAATATACATCACTGTCTTGAAGAAACTTCCTCAGTTTTTTTACTCATTCATGCATTAATTTGTCTTGCCATCCTTTGAAAATGCTCTTAATGTAATGCATATTACATTAAAAATGTAATACATGTGCAATAGCAATTTTTGCAGTCATTGTAAATACTGTATAATCCATCCATCCATCTTCTCACATTAAAAAAAACAGCTCGATTTCACAAGTGATTCGGTTTTGTTTAGGGGTACTATATATATATATATATAAAACAAACAAACATGCTTTTATTTTAAAAAAGTGCAAAATCACTTCAGTAAAAACCTTTTACTTGGTTAACCGTAAGTTAGTTTAACCACTATATGGTGAAAAATATCTAAAATGTAATAGATCTAATGGGACATTTCATATTATTCTAAAGTAAAATAATGTAAACATGTTTTACAGTTTTTGGAAGTGAAATAGAACAACTAATTTACAGTGAAAGCCCTTAAAAGGAATAATAGTCATTTAAAAAATGACTTTTTGGCTGCTAATGGCATAATAGTATTTTATATGCTTGAAGCAGCAGAATAACTCTTACATTTTATATACCTCATGGATCTACAGAGTGCAACTTTGTGAACCACTGCTGTCAATAAATAAATAAATACAAATTAAGTTAAATAAAAATAAACATAAAAATAAATTATTTTAAATAAAATAAGGAAAATAAATTGTAAAAATAAGTAAAAGAAAATTAAAATTAAACAAAATATATAAATAAAACTCTTCTATTCTTCACTTCTGTTCTTTGCAACTGACCAAGTGTGGTGAATCACTCACCCTGAGCTGGTAAACTGTTTTAGAGCTGTGCTTATGCATGACTGTACTCATCATGTGAGACATGTTTCTAGTCAGCCATGAGTATATGGCTCTATTATGGGCTGGCTAGCTCTGGCAAGATCTGCCATTAAAGGCAGGAACTGTTACCTTTGGAGGGGGTGGGGTTGATAAAACAAAGAACAAGTCATCCTGCACAACAGTGTCCCCTAGTGGTAGCAAATGACACACTTTCCTGTTGGGAAATCAAATCAATCAATCTCTGGAATATTGTGAGTATACACAGAGGGGCTCAGAAGTCTAAATCCATTAGTGAAAAATGCCCTTATTTTGTATCTTAGAATATATTTTTCCTCTTTACAATTGACCTTATCGGCATAATCCAAGTTTGAACAATTAACATGAATTTCAGAATATTTTAGCTTTGGTTTGTGTTGTTTTGTTTGAATGGCAGCAGCACTTGAGCCGCATGAACTCCACAAGTTTGTGTAAAACCTGATCATGTTCTCCAGCATTATTTGAGATGATCCAAAGAGCATATTGTGGGAAAAAGAACATCTGGCAAAGGAGTTCACATGATCAAGGCCACAAAATTTGATTATTTGACCTAGAAATATTCTTGTTGTAAAGTTTTGTTTTTAACATCAAAGGTTTATTTGAAATTTTGAATCTCAGATTTTTTTTTAAAATTTTTTTTTATATGAACTGTATAATTATTCATTTTTACCAATATGTATGAGCAATCCAATTAAATCCAATTAAACTTATTCATCATGTACAATACAGCCTGACTACAATCTGTATCAGTTTTGCTTACAGGGAAGCCTGGACAACTTAATTAGCTTGTCCAACCCTGGCAACCCACCGACCACTCAATTCGCAAAGAATGAAGACTCTCTAACCATGCATGAAATGCATTTTAATCTGATGCAACTGAACAGAACAGAAGCTCTTTCCAGCTCTAAAGTCCTCCAGCCAAATCACTAAGCCACAACCAAAATAAATGCCTTCAGAGAACAAAAAACAAAAACAAGAGTAAACTCTAAACTCTAAACTCCACACAGCAGCTCTCCAAAAACACACACACATTAGCATCCAACAGCTAAACAGGATCTCAGAGACTTCACTACATCTGTGAATCAAGAGGTCTTATTGACTTCATTACTCATCACTGTTGTAAGTGAGAGAGACTGCATGCTATCAAAGGCAGTTTAATTTAATTGAGCCTTCAAGCCTCCTCACAAATGTATGTGACTGTATTCAACCTACCTGCTCACCCAAGAGACACTGAAAAAAATCTAATAAGTCATTCAGACACAATATGTTAATTGACTTTTTTGCAGCTGGCAGACTTAATTAAGCTCTCATTACACTGGAGAGAGGAAAGAGACAGAGGCACTTGCCATTACAATCTGTCTGTGTGCACAGCAAAGCTCTACTGAGAGACATAGCGGTAGCAACAAGGTGAGTCCACCCACACTGCTGTAAAACAGATATTATCACTGAGATAAAACCGAACCAGACCGCTCCCCTGATTAAAGTATAGTAGCAGTGAAGGACTAAAAACTCTAATATGATTTCTCTACTATGCGTATTACAGCTAATTACACTCAAAAGCTTTTGTGGAGTGATAAAATGTGCATTTCTTTCAGGGACGCGGGAAGTAGGGGTGCTGAGGGGGCTGCAGCACCCCCTGTTTTCACATGGTTGCAAATGCAACGCCAAGTTTGTTCATTTAAATTTATTCAGTTTTAGCATTTAATAATTTATTTGTAATGATCTCTGAAATGTAAATTGTAAGTGGGCTATAATAAACCCATGTTTATCTTTATAAACATGATTAATTTTACTTGTGATGTTTTCTATATGGGATGATTAGCCTAATCCTCATGAACACGTGACGCTGGCGCGTGGTATCAGACATGAACTATACAGAATGCGAACAAGATTAACTTTAATACAAGGAGATAATGTAGCAAAAGCGAATTTCAGATTTTTTTAAATGCCCATCCCAGCAAAAACTTTCCAAAATCGGCATCCAACACCAGCCCCAGCACGAGCACCGACGTAAGTGAACCAGACACAGCACGAGCACGGAGCCAAGTAAGCCTAGCGGACCCAGCCCAACCCCCCAGATTGATCAGCTACTATCGATAATTTCAAAAATGTGATATGCAGTCAAATTTCCCAGTGTGTATGCCACTTAAACAAGTGTTCATATCGACACACTTGTAGTGCTTTGTGGAGGCTTGGAGTTGTCAAATGAGGTGACCCCCCCCATATACACATTTTAATCAAATGAATTGCTTGACGATATGGCAATTAGGGATGCATGATATATCAGTACCATATTGGTTATTGGTCGACACTGAAGACTTTAAAGTGTATTGGATATGTAATTGTACATGCACATTTCTCCTAATTTTAAAATGATAAATAAATAAATAAATAGGGTACAGAAGCTGTCACTGGGACCCTTTCAAGTGGTACACATTTGTACCTGATTTACCCTTAAAGGGTGCATTTTAGTACCTTAAAGGTACACATTTGTACCTAAATGGTACAATATATTTTGAAAAGGTACTCCAGTGACAGTTTTTGCACATTTCTTTTCCTGAAAGTGTTCACTTAAAGCTGATCTTAAAAAAAAAAAACACTAATAATTTAATAACACTATAATATATAATCTTCAGGAAATCTCAATTATGAATATTATTTTTTTCATACTGTACATAATGTTGTTATGCCTAATTTTAGTTGTAAGTGCATATTTTTACTTAGACAAAATAGTACAGAATTTTTATATTGTCCATTTATCCATTTACTTATATCATGAAAATGATTATTAGCTTAGGTAATTCATATTGTTGCATCCTTAAAGGGGTCATATGATGCAATTTCAATTTTTCCTTTCTCTTTGGAGTGTTACAAGCTCTTGGTGCATACAGAAGATCTGTAAAGTTGCAAAGACTAAAGTCTCAAATCCAAAGAGAGATTCTTTATAAAAGTTAAGAGTTAACCACGCCTACCTAACGGCTCGTTCTAATACGCCCCCACATATCTACGTTAAATACACAAAATAATGTTATTTTTAGCAACATCATATGACCCCTTTAATGCTGATAATTTGAATTAACGTTCATACATTAATCAAAATAACTGTCTAAAAAAATTAGATAATTCTACTACACTAAAGACAGACAAATCAACAATGAATATACATATGCCATATTTTCAAATGCTGACATTCAGACTTGTTACTTCACAAAAATTGTTTTTTAGCAAATTACGTTTTTCAAAGTCTCACGCCAGAGTGCTATGTTACACTGTGCAAAGTTAAAAATAGTTCATCTTTGAAAAACTTTCCATGCCACCTAGTTGTCTTTAAATGCAGGAACGTTTCCTCTGTGCAAAAGTGTTGCTTGTGAACAGCTAATAGCTCAAAGGAGGACAAAGGGAAACTGATGGTTCCTTCAAGCTGATAGGTTTTGATTTCCTTGGCCAGGTTTTGAACAGAACGCCTTCCTGGCACACTGTTTGCACATCATTGCCATCACTGCAACAGGGGGGCATTATTTCATAGATGTTCTGCGGAGAGACTAAACAAGGTTTCATGGTTCATAAGTTTTTCCTCCAAGGTTGAAAATAATACAAACAGTGTTAAAACGCATGTCTTCCCACAGGTTCTTCTGGTACATCTTAAGTATTTATTTATGAACACACTGCACAGATATACATGTATAAGTCCTGCTCGTTCCATGCTAAAATGCCAAATTTGGAAATGTCTTCCAGACAATTACATGCCCACCACACTAAACAGCACAGCGGCATTCCGGTAAAGTGACATTCATTATTTTCCTCCCACTGTTGTTGAAACCAGAGCCGTGCTTTTCCTCATGTCTGGTCAGTTGCTGTGGTGGACGTTCCCCTCATAAGCAGAACTCTAAAGGCTGGATGAGACTTAATGAGCAGTCACACATAACCATCCAAGATCCTGTTTGCTTTCTCTTGTCGACAGGCTTCTCCTCTAAACCAATTCATCTTACAGTGTAAAAGATTTGAAAGTGGGACAAGGCCAAAGCGAGACTGGACAATTGTCAAAACGTTCACTTCAAACTCTACCCGTGGAACAATTTGTGTTTGTGTATGAGTCTCCTCAGCCACTTTTGGTCACCTAGAGCCCATATGAAAGGTTCATCCAGGTCGAGAAATGTCTCCATTGGTTTGAACAAATAACTAGAATAACTAACTAACCACATTAAACAAAACCTCAAATTAACCCAGAAATAATGTAAGCATCCAATGAAAATCATGCTACACTCACCACTTAATGCACTACTGTCATATTCAGACTAATACTACCAAATAAACAAAACTAATGACAATCTATGTCTGTCTATTTCAATCTTTTAAGCATTGCTTTATAACTGGCAGTTCTCTTACTCATGCAGTTTCCCTAGTGCACATTGCCAGACTTGACTGTGCAAAACTGGAACTGGATGCAGAATAAGAGTGGTTTACCATGGTACTCTGCTCATGACGGAGAGTGGGCAGTCACTAAATAACAAGGGTTTCATATATGATGATATCATGTTATAAAAATCAACAACAACAATTGTAATTATACATACATAAAACTAATTAAATATAAATTGCATTTTGCATTTAGAATTGAAATGTATTTATATATCCAGAACATGAGTTGCAAACAGATAAATTTGGACCTTTCATTACCTTGTATCCTTAATAATAATAATAATAATAATAATAATAATCTATCAAACATATTTTATTGGATTGTAATAGTTAAATTCAGTTCAAGTTTATTTGTATAGCGCTTTGCACGATACAAAACTTTGCAAAGCAACTTTACAGCAAATTAAGTTTCTACAATATTTAGTGGTAGCTTATCAGTGGTGACTGTCAGTTAATGTACATATGGCAGAAATGTACGGAAAAATCAATTAAAGACGTAATCAAACAGACGATGAACACTATTAACAGCAATTATTATATGATGCAATCAAACTTATAGCAAAATGTGGTAGTTCTGTATGTTGTTTCGGGGTTGGCATCATCTGAGGTCCTCTGAGGGGTTGGCATCATCTCTTCTAAGGTGTTCTGGATCCGGACTGAAGCTTGTGTAAATCCTAGTTAGGCAAAAACGGAGAAACAAATAGAGACATAGTTAGCGTAGCTGCTGTTCCAACCAAGCAAAACTGATTTGTTTAACCCAAACTAAAGAATAATAATGTGCATTTGATCAGATATAACTTCAGTACAAGATTATGAGATGCATTATTTGAATGCTTGGCCAAAGAGATGTGTCTTTAATCTAGATTTAAACAGAGAGAGTGTGTCTGCACCCCGAACGTTATCAGGAAGATAATGTTATGTTATAAAAAAAACAAAATATCTACATTTCCACAGGATACATCTACAGTGAAATAATGAAAGGTATGTGGAATATAGCCACATTTAGCTGTTTCGAGATCACAAAGTGAATTCTGTTTCAATATTGACATTTAAAAAATGATTATGCCAAGTTCCAGGGGGTAAATTAACCCCCTGGGTATCAGTTTTATTACTGCAGGTATAGTTTAAACCAAATCACAAAGTTTAAACACAGACTTCACACATTAATGATGTAGTAACAGATGACACTGGATCATCTCTTGAATACAAGGTTCCTTCATGGTAAAATATGAGCACATGTGGTAGTTTTAAGTGTATTAGGACGTCACAGCCCTTGATGAGGTGCATAGGTTCAGAGATCTGGGCCTAAATGTGTCCTGAGGGGCTAGCTGTTCGGTTGCTTCAGAATTTTTAATGAAACTTCAGAACTCTTTTCATTGAAGTTATATTTTCCATTTGGTGGAAGAGGCTGTTAAAAAACTTATTTATCAAAGTGATATGGTGAAGTAACTTGAAATATTTGATGAAAGAAGCATGTTCTCTGCATTTGTGTACTTGTAAAAGTCAAACAAATAAATGAAAAGTTGTGTGTGTGTGTGTGTTATATGATATACTGATGTAGACAGTCATGCTGCTCAAGACATCAAACGCTGGTGAATTGCAAGAGATATGTTTACATGTTATTGAATATAGAATAGAAACATAAATGCTGTTAAAGAGATAGTCCCCCAAAAATGAAAACACAGAGATCATTTACTCACCCTTAAATCATTTAAACACGGTTTTCTTTGTGGAAAAAGAGCAGCTTGGGCATTTTCAAAGTATTCTCTGATAGTTACCGCCTTCTGTTTTCAATGTATGGAAAAGGGCAGTTTAGACATTTAAAGTCACTTTCAAAATAGTTCACTTGGCAGCCATCTTAGAAATGCACTCAGGCATGTTTTTGTCATGGAAGTACAGCTCCCATATAACTGAATGGGGAATAGAGCTGGGCATTATGGCGATATGTATCGTGAAAATGATATAAAATGTCTATTGTTACAGATAGCACAGTACACTCTAAAAAATGCTGGGTTAAATATAACCCAGCGCTGGGTTAAAAAGGGACAAACCCAGCTATTGGGTTGTTTTGACCCAGCGGTTGGGTTGTTTTGAACCCAACCGCTGGGTCAAAACAACCTAATAGCTGGGTTTGTCCCTTTTTAACCCAGCATTTTTTAGAGTGTAGTATACTAAAGTATTCAGATATACAAAGATGGTTCACTAATATTACTTATGAGAGAAAGTGCAACACATAATATGACGTAACAGTCCACTTCTAAATAAAAGAGCCAATCGCTAACTGGTAAAGTCAACGTGTCACTGTGGCTGCCGTTAGAAGTTTTGGTTGCTAATATGTGCATTATCTGGTCTAGCCTGAGACATAAGCTTTTTTAACATTATTTGAGCATAAGAAACAAAATTTATGGAACTGTCAAATGTCACTTTGAGTTCAAATATGAAATTTAACCGTAAGCTTGGTGAACAGCTTTGGAGAATCTGATGTTCCCCTTCCAAAGGGTGAACGTGATTTCACCAAGTACAACATGTTCCTGGATCCTTGTTGATCCTGGAACAACATTCCAATCAACCAATCAGAATTGAGGGATACATTTTCAGGAAATGTCAGTTTTAGGCTTAAAAATCAGGGTTAGATTCTTCTACACCCTTGGTATTCACCTATCATTTCCCTCTGATTTTAGGAATAAATTATGGGTAGGGTTAGGTTTAGGGGTAGGGATCAACAAAAGATGTTGATCCAGGATCATGTCTTACTTGGCAAAATCACGGTGACCGCTTGATGTTAAATAGAGTTATTAAGCCAATAAGCTGTGGAAAAGAACTCATGCAGTGCTCACACGTTGATTGACATGAAACACACCCTAAGAGCACACACAGAAATGGCCTCTCTCAGACAGCATGCAATCCTGAATTCAGTTATCTTTGGTGTCTTTTTGCACTTGAATGGTCGAGTACACACAATTGTCAAAATGCCAAAACATGTGGAGTATTCAAGTAAACGGTCATTTGTGTCAGGTGTACATAAACAGTTTAGAGAAATCTGGATATGTATGTGTATTAGGTCTTAAAGTGACAGCAGCCTAATAAACCTGCTGCTGACTATACCATTAATGTTAATCAAACAAAAAAACAAAAAAATCTCACTGCTGTTGACTGAATAACTTTTGTATCTTTAATAAGAAGTCATTGTTATTTGATTCATACAGTTAAGACTATGCAGGGTTATAGTTTGACATTTTATTCAATTTCTTTAGTACTTCTCACTACATGTTGAATAAACCTACTGTAGCTTAAATATAATTTGCATCTTTGTTCTGCTGTTTGTAGTTTGCTTCTTTGTTCTTATATTTAATAACAAAAATAAAATAACAAAAAATAAATATATAGAGATATTGTATATCGTTATCATAAATTCAATCTTCTCATACAGTGAAATTAGATTTTGGTCATATGGCCCACCCCTAATGGGCAAATACCAAAATCTGAAAAACTTTACATTTCTCTCAAATTCACATTTCAAAAACATATTCAAATAACCTATAAAAACTGACACAAACTGTATCATAATTTTTTTTGGTTGTGCTGAAATTAGTATTTTATCCATATAATACATGTGCTGTGTTGATCAAATCATGATTTGGAGCTTTTAAAAGTAGCTGAAACTGTATCAATTGGTGATTGGCTCTTTTATTTGGAATTCAGTACTTTGTGCACTAGAGCCGCCAAATATGGGGCGAATTTTTCCTATTCATTGTAATACAAAAGGCCTTGTGTGGGCGAGCTATCCCTTTATTGCGTTTAAAACACAAATTCGTTGCGGGATTAAAACATTATGCTTTGTATCCTTTTTTAAAGAAAAAAAGTAGATACGTTTGAGTGTGTAGCAAAAGAGTAGGCAAACTTTGGGACATTTTAAAGTCATAAAATTGCACTCTGTCGCATAGTTATGTGCATTCTGCCACCATAAACATCACTGTCACAGTTAACATCCTCTTATATACACTCCACAGTTTGAAATTTACACTACTCAAACATTTTTTTTTCCCACCGCATTGGACAGAAACCAAACAGCACATTGATTTGCCAGTCATGGGTCTTTCATGCTGAAAGCTCTGCTCCAAGCCACTGCGTACAACATCAGCGCTGGTGGGCAAGGGGTACGCGGCGGCAGGTCAGGCCGGTGCTTGTCTGCACACGATGTCTGTGTTACAGGTGTACCAGGCCGACCTGCTTAAAGAGCTGGATGAGGGCGAGGAGCTTAGCGCCTTCTGGCCTGTTCGGCGACGCTGTCAATTCAGTCGTCGACAGAGACCAGGAGGCTCATAAACAAGCGGCGGCGTTTCAGCGGTTCCTTCCTTCCGTTGCGACTCCAGGGCATCCGCATACTCAACTACATTGACGATTGTTTGATTTTAGCTCGTTCAGAGCAGGTAGCGGTTCGACATCAAGATGTCGTTCTCGCTCACATGAGAGAGCTGGGGTTAAGACTAAACGCCAAGAAGAGTGTGCTTTCTCCATTACAGAGGACCACTTATCTGGGCGTGGTGTGGGATTCGACCACGATGCAGGCCGTAACCTGAGACGTTTTGCACAATGATGTCTTTATTAGTTAAAGGTGCAATAGGTGATTGTCTTCAGAAACATTTTTTGTTATGCTGGTTGAAAGTCTCTTCACATCCCGATAGTAATCAATAAGTTAAGTGGTCTAAATGAATTTATCTGTATTTATATATTCTGTGGAAGGTGTAGGACCAAGAAATGTTCGTCCAATCAAAACGCTCGGTCTGAGCGTTTTAATTGGCTTTCCTACCTGCCTGTCAACTATGTATTAGCATACCTCTGCGCAACCAGTTCGCGCAGACAGGATACGTCATCAGCGCGTTCACGCACACTGTGCAGACAGAGCGAGAATGGCAGACAAATATCAACAACCTGATCTTCCTTCCTGGTATTGTAGTACTTTTAAAGTTTTCTCACCAGTGAATGACATGGACATGATGTAGCCCAGCGGTTCCCAATTCCATTTCTCGCGCCAACTCGTTAGAAGTGAGCTACGTGCATGAACTGTGTTCCGATCAATATGATCCCTATACAGTGTTCATTGCTCCCTACTCCTGAGCAGGGGAAATCCGTTGAAGTTTACTTCACTTCGGAACATTCTTTCAAGGATTTGCGCTGAGCAGCGTCTTCACACACAGACGAAACTTACTAGAGAAGTGTGACATAATATACCTTTGTAAATAAATACTATTTAAATGTACATCTTGCACACTTTAATGCGCGAGGACTGGAATTGGGAACCGCTAATGTAGCCTATTGTAGTAATGTTGTCTCTGGTATTCTGGTCTGTGAGCGTATATGCGTTCAGGGGGCTTAGCTTTGGACGGAGATTGCAGGGAGGGTGGGACGTTCGCTTTCAGTGCTATCAGGCTAAAATTAGCATTTTACAAGATCTCCTACTGCACCTTTAATGGCCAAATTTGTCTTTATGCTATTTATATTTTTATAAACGATCACAATATTTTTTTTGCAGATTAAATATAACACAAATGACATAAATACATAATATTTTTCCTTAAGTTATACTGAATAACTCAGACCCCTTTCAGGGCATCTCTACTTAATGGTTGGTCAAACACAGATACACCATGTTTGTTGTTCTTTTTATTTGTGTTCGAATCCTGAATCAAATCCTCCTCTAAAGTGCAAGGGCAATATAGAGTGTGCGCGGATCCTGTCATACTATGATCAGTAGTCAGTCAATGAGAAGACTACATGACCATTTTTAATGATCCTGAATTTATTAATCATATCCTGATTAAAATATACCTATAACTTTTACCACACATTTTTGCCAAAGAAAAAAAAAACTTCTGATGAGACTTCTAGCTGCTGCATTTAAAATACTCAACTTACTAGCAGAGTTTCCAACAATGCAGGAGTAGAATAAATGATATACATCAGGCTAAGAATGGCTTCCAGCTCTCATCTCGTTAGGCCTCAGCACCTGCAGTGATCTGGAAAATAGGCTTCAGTCTCAGTCTCACTGTGGCAATGGCACAAGGACCCTCCTCTCACTCATTTCCACCATCACTGATATTCACAGGTCAGTGATCACACAAAGCCAAGCATCTGAAACGGCTCCCACCCCTTTGCCATTTTCATCCTCGGAGGCAAAGGGAGAAGGGAAAGGGAGATGAAGATCGAAAAAAAAAAAAAAAAAAAACTTTGATATCAGCAAAAAATCAGCTGCTGCTAAATCTGAAACGACCAAACAAATCAAAATGGGATATTTGTGCCATATGTATGCATTTATGATCTATGAAGGTGAAAGATGAATGAGATTACATTTAACATATGCTTCAATGACAGAAAAGAGGATTATGTTTGCGGCTCATTTGTATGTCAACTTGCACAGCCAGTTCAAGGTACTGTAGTGGAAACTCAGAGTAATTTGAATTCCAAAAGTGGGCATCACATGGTCCGCTTGACATTTCCTCTAGTGTGCCCCTGTTTGCTTACTTTTTAGATTGTGTACATCCTCCAAAGACCATTTCTTACAATAACCAATCTGTCTTCCTGACCTCAAAAATCAATATGTAATCCAAATTAGTTGTTCTGGGGGAAAAAAGGGGGCAGGGTGAAAAGGCTAGGCGCTCTACATGCATTCTGGGCAGAAAATGGTTTGAGAAATTCTAGATGAGAGATTTTTTGCCGACCTGATATGAGTCATAAATTTTGTCATTTTGAAATGCTAACAGCAAGAAGTGTTATTAATTTAGCCTCCTCCTTCACTGCCGATGCGCCACACAGAATCATAAAAGCTACATTTGAAAAATATGCATTATTTTGAGATTAAACTTTGCCATTTCTTCCCTAATGACAATCAAAATATTGTACTCAAGGTAAAATGTTGTGTTTTTGCGCTTAACACTTTGCAAATGTGTTGCTGCAGTCCTAAACTGAACATTCTGGACTTTTCGCAAAGGATGGGCTCTGTATTTTTGATAAAGTAACAGTTGATACAATCTGGTAAAACATCCAATCTTTAAGACATGACATGGGCTCTGAAAGACCTTTTGCTTAGCAACAAGCTTGTCACAAGGACTCATCATTCAATCATGGTTCTGAGGTGTGTGTCAGGTGAACATTTTGAGACTTTTTTTTTAAATTGTTACATGGAGATTAAAACCTGTCTGCCAGCTGTGGCCACTAGCTCCATGATCATTATGACTGACAGCAGTTACAGTGTTTACAGTTCAGTGGAGCCAAAGGTGACCATCTCTTTCTCCATCAGAGAACACAGTGTGAAAGTTTAAGACATCCAGATGCCGTTTGGCTATATGGTTCATATTTGTCATTTTCTGGAACCTTATGAGAACAAGATATAAAACCAAAAGCAAATGTTGAGTTTTATAAGATTAGGCAAAAAGCAACATGTAAATCTACAAGCCTAATGCAACTGTTTGAATGTTAGACAAACTTTTCATATACCATCAGCCTTATACAATATATATATATATATATATATATATATATATATATATAATACAAATACATAAATAAAGCCCTGTTGGCATAAGTAACTGCATTAATTAATCAAATGTTGCTAAAATGTAATTTCTGAGTACTCTGAGAAATTTATCAAGGAAGCTGATAGGTAGGGTGACCACCTGGCAATAAATCTGTTGCGGGATAGTAGACGTGATTTTGAGGGACAATGCGGGACACGTGTGAGACAGATACATTTACTACTGTTATGCTATCAGGGCTTTCATCTCTCACGCATTCAGCGTGAGACTCACAAAATTGACACTTTTCTCACACAGTGAAAAGCACCCTCAGTTAAAACTGTAATATTAGGATATTGGCGAAACATATTTGGTAAATGCTCCAGTGTGCATTTGTGTTTGTGCTCTGGAAAGCGTCAAAAGTTTGTATTTACGACGTGTTTTCGTAGCGCTGAGCAATGTTGCCAACCACATTCACCCAGGTATATGTCCTAGCCCAGTCTTTACTAAAAGAACATTTTCTCTTTTTTGTTGCCATTATGACGCCTTGTAAAATAGCTTTTACTTTACCGAATTTTCCAGAACACCGGCAAGCCTATATACATTTGTATGTTATATTATATGCATCCCAGTAATGCACACTAGTAGGTAAGTTAACTGAAAACAGTTAACTTCATCAGCTTGATTGTTAAGTTCATTTTGAATATTTATATACATACAAACAATTGCCAAAATGTTAATCAGCTATGTTCTGACAAAACCCAGAGCTCTGGTTTGTCTAGTTTCACCCATATATTCTATAGAATCATGTGAAGGTTTGCATTTAAGCTGAAATTGCTGTAACTCTAGGGAATCCTAAGCTACTCTTCCCATATTCCCCAAACATTATTCATTCACACTGCAGACTAATTTTATCAGCAGTAATGTTTAAGTTAGGAGATGATTCTGTGCCATATACAGTTTTGTATTCAGATGTTTAACAAAACGTTTTGTTCATACTGCTCATTCTGTTCACTTTGGTTGTTTTAAAAATATATGCTGTACCAGTCTCGCTCCATTTACAGCAGCGATAGCTGTGTTTCAATTTCTTTGTGCTTGTCAAAAGAACAAAAGCCTAACAGAGGCCACAGTGAATCAGAGAGAGACGTTAAGAGATGAGATCATAATAATGTCTGGATAATGTCCACAGATGAGGCTAAAACAGTTCTGTACTGCAGAGAAGAGGAATATAAAATAAATGAGTGAGTGAGCAAATTTAATCTGATCCTGACAGATGTTAAAGCAGCAATGCCAATGCATGTGTCTGAGGTTAATATAGATGGTGAGGCTCACAATAATAAAAAAGGGAAGGCTACAGTCAGCTATTATCTACTTGCATTGGCATGCCAAGGTGTGGCGATTGATATGATAACTGAACAAAAATTAAACTGTGAAATACCAAATTGAGGTAAACAGGGGGAGTAAACTCAGTAGGAATTAATTCAGCTCTATCTGGTGGATTTCATCGTCAATTTTGTTCACTGCAGGGACACAATTATTCTCTTAAGAGACCGCACATTTGACTGCGTTTACCTCAAATTCATCTCTAAACCCTAGATTCCCTGCTGTGAATGCTGTTTACTGAAAGGCCGCACCAATCAAACACAGATGATAAATATTTATAATATAGCACTGGGGCATGAAATAATATTTCCTCATCGCCGTAACCAAATGACCTGCTGAATGACCAATTTAGACTTTTTAAACCAATATCTTTGAAAAAAATTAAAATAATATATATATATATATATATATAATAAAAAAAATCCTGCCTT
>NW_015652333.1:93330-117097 GCF_001515625.1 Sinocyclocheilus rhinocerous | reverse complement strand
GTAAATAGAGTGAGTGGTCAGTAATAAGTACACATTCTCTTTTTTAAAAAGGAAAAAAAAAGAACAAAAAGCCTAATCAATTGTGAAAAATTAGTCACTGTCAAAACAGCCACTATATTAATTTGAAAAACAGTATATGCAATTTAAATGTTGCTTGCACTATTTATTTATGATTGAATTAATGAAGGAAGGAAGGAAGGAAGGAAGGAAATCTGTCAACGAACAAATGAATGACAGAACACTGGTACGTCTTAATTGCCATCAGTGGAGAAAGATGTGAGTGCTGCAGCCATGACATCAAAACTCAGAAGACTAATTCGCCATGGGCTCCCTCAAGATTTTCCTTTTTCAAGGTAAATCAAGACCTGTGGTAATAATAAATGGACGATACTTGCATGTTTTGCTGTATGTTTTTACGTTTTACATTTTACACCATTTATTGATTTTGACAGTACTCAGAAGATTTACACAAGAATGTGTTCTTGCATTCAGAATCAGCTAGACTCTTTGTCATCTGTTTTATTAAATATAAATAAAATGAAAATATAATATTCCAATGTAAACTATTAAATTTAGCTAAATGTTTTTTTTTTTTCTTGTCCGTATTTAGTTCTTAATAAGCCTAATGCTTTAGCTTTTGACACCAAAACGCAGAAGATATTGAAGTATCTTAGTTTCAATTTAAAGTATGTTTTTACTGCAGTATAACTCTTTATCTCTAAAAGACCGAGTTTAAGCATATGCAGGGAACCATTTCCTCATCCTGTTGTGATACAAAACCCCCTTAACATGCGGATCTCTGTCTTGGACCGTTGTTCCACAGCACTCTGGGTAACACACACTATCAAACATGGCACTGCAAAAGACATACGTGTGTACCTCCACCCCCATCAGACAGAACACTGCCAGCTCCGTCATCTCCTGCACCCTAATCCTGCCCCAGGGGCAGTATTCTCACCATACTCATTATGTCATGTCTCTGTACTGCAGTTGCAATTCTTTGAAACACCAAGTGCTGCTCTGATACAGACAACACACTGCTGTTCAACACTAACTCGCTTTTTTCCTCTCGTTTCCTTCTATCCCTCTGAATTATGCATGCTGTTTCCATCACTCACACTCCTCTAAAGATGTCTTCTTCTGCCAATTAATGGTACAGTGGAAGTGTGAAGGGATGAAGAATGGGCGCTTGTTGCACTGGAGAATAGTTCAGATGAATTCAGTGGATATACATCGTTGACAGCATGCGGCCGGAGGATTCGTTGAAGTGCAGAGAGTGCTCTTGAAGTCTGCGGCACTGCTCGTCTGAGGCTCAACGTGAAGGGTCAGGGAATCGCTGGGGCTGCCATATATCAGGGTCAATGCACAGGGTGCGTTTGCCTCCTTTCAAGACCCTGTATATACCGCAAAACAAAGATTCACTGAAGATTGGAGAAAGCTAAGTTCTTTCATGTTACTGTGCTACTGCAATGACAAAAAAAAAAAAAATTCTGGTTTGAGCATAGTAGATACTGCTATCAATGCAGAAGCATCATGCCCTTTCAAACTGAGATGACTGAGCCAAGTGGATTTTCAATAAAACTCCTAAAGTTTATGGTGCTCAATTATTAATAATGGTTTTTATTTTTATCAATGTTGAAAACAGTTTTTGCTGCTTAATATATTTGTGGAATCCCCAAACTTTTAAATGTATTGTATCATGGTTTGTCTTGTATCATGTACCAAGTAATGACTGCTGAAAATTCAGCTTTGACTTCACAGAACAGATTTCCTTTTAAATTGTAATGATATTTCAAATTATTACTATTTTTACAGCATTTTTGTTCAAATACTGTAGATGCAACCTTGGTAGGCATAAAAGGCAAAAACATGGTAGGCAAAAACATTAAAAATCTAATTTTATGTTTCAAGAATAATTAGGAAACAAAAACAGCAGAAAATTAATGTTATCATACGTAAGTTAACATACAAAAAATATGAAATTTTTGTTTCACTAACAAATAATGTGGCTAAAAATATAATACATTTTTAAAAAGTTGTAAATAATTATTTATATAATTTTAGCGACATTAGCCAAAAGTTTAATAAGAAGATAATAACGTTTATTACTAAACACACACACACACACGCACGCACACACAAACACACACACAGACACACACACACACACACACACACACACACATTTAAAATATGCCCCTAGCTGATGACCTGAGCATTAAACTAGCAACACCAAGGTCATGGCTTTGATTCCCAGGGGATGCATGAACTGACACAATGTACATCTTAAATGCACTGTAAGCCTCTTTGCATAAAAAGTGTTTGTCAAATGCACAAATGTAAATGTTGCAGGCTTGAACATCCATGCTGAAAGAGCTGTCCATGGTCCTGATCCTCCACGTACTACTATAGGAATCTAATACATGTGACCTACTTTATTTGAAACTTTCTCATCATGTTATAAGCCCTCCATTTATTGCATATGCAATCTTCATTAGTTTTGGATGTCTCTCAACAGGGCTGCTGTGTCTTAAATTGTCTGTCTTACACAGATGTTGCTTCTGAGCATCATGAGTCACTTTATGAGTTCTGTGCATGCAGGGAGCTGTAGTCTGTGTGATTTGTTGCACCTGGAACTTGACAGTTTACAATATCTGCGCATCTCATTGTACCTGCTTGTGTCTGTAGCAATGTCTTTGTGTGTCAGTGATGATTTTTTTGATGTGCAGCAGGAAACAGGCAAGGATGGGATGCAGGCCTAATCCATCTAAATGTTAATACTACAGTCATTAATTACCCATGATGCAGAGTCACATTAAACCATCAAATATTTATAGTCTATTGTGATACAGCTGGCACATTCATCTCAATCAGAGTCAATCCCACCTTCAGCTTGGTGGTGTCATATCCTTCCCCCCGGCTCCACACAACTAAATCATCAACAACAAAAATGATAGCCCCAATGCAAAAGATGTGATTTAAAAGTGAGGCAACATTTTAATGAAACTTTAATTGAGTTGTAATGTGTATCATGTAGTCTGATACATGCAGACCGTGTTACATGTTATTGCCTCATAGCTTAAACAGCTTTAGACCCCCAGTATTATCAATCTTAATCGCGGCTAAATGCATCTTGACTCTATTATACCTAGAGATGTCAGTAAGATACAGGGGTTCTACCTCATCAATACATGAAGTATTTTAAGAGAAAATATATTACTAATAAAACAGAATTGTCTAGCTGATTCTGCATGCAAGAACACATTCTTGTGTAAATGGCTTCTTACGAGTGAGTACAGTAAGTGTGATTTGGCATATAGCACTATAACACTTTGTGTTATATAACACTATAACATTAGCACTATCGTCTGTAGCACTATAAATAAATAAAAATCTATAAATTCTATAAAATATAAAAACTATAAAAGTTAATTAATTAATTTATTTATTTATTTGAAGTTTAAATTTTATTGTAATTTTTGTTGAGCAAAAATAATTATCATACATTTTTTACCATAAATTACAGAAGACACCCACTGAAATGTCATTTAGTGTAAAAATAGGTCATACACTAAAAATATTTTATATATTTTAAGTACAGGCTAGAAAATGTATGTTGTTTCATTTTTACATAAATACGCTGAATGATGATGAAACATTATTTATCCCTTATTTTGACATGTAATTTTTTTACAAAAGTTATTTGAAACATTAATGTACAGTAGACACTTTGCTTGCATTTTATGTTTTTCGTATATAAAATCACTTGATATAAAATCACTTGATGCGAACACAAAAATGGGGCATCTCGTCTTTGACCCATATGTTTTTATACAATAAATAATATAAAAATCGATGAATAAATATTATAATATAAATCAATCTTTATTTTAAATCTGATCTGTAATAAATAAATCTGATAACCTGAATAATTTCATGCATGCTAGTAAAAGATCAAGAAAGTAATATTATTTTATTTGTTATCAAAAGTTTGAAGTCCAATAACAGAATTGTGTGTTTTCCAGCAGTGTTTATTGTATCAATTTTGCTGAATAATAGTCGTTTAAATAGACAGGTTTCATTGTAACAACATGCCCCACTACTGGGTCACAGAGGGTCACTGTTTTCTTTTATCTTGGGCAATAACAGTGGAAATATTCAGTAGCTTTTTTTTTGTTTTGTTTTTGCAGTCTGATCATTAAGGTATGTGCCGATGAAATTGACTTTCAAAAATAAACCTACCCAAAGACATATTCACTGCAGTAAAAGGTATGACAAGTAAGCCAGGTTTCTCTTGCACATAAACAGACCACTGGAACAGAGCATAAGGTTAGAGAAATAATGGCATTACATATACTTACAATCTACCCACATTCTGTTTGAGATCTTACGTAGACATACTTGACACATTATACTTATTTAGGTTCAGAAGCGAAGGGACAATTTACTGTGTTTGTCTGTTGACAATCTATATGCAGATCACCTGAGGACCTGACTGAGTAGACCTAGTTATTGGTATTTTCATGTCAATTTTCTTCTGAAGCTTATGACTCACTTCACACAGTCCATTAAATGATGTTGTGCAAGCCTCTTTCCCTGTATCTGGCATCTTTCACGTATCCATTTTATAACTATCCTCTGAAAAGACTGGTTTTCCTTTTCACACTCGTCAAAAAAAAAAAAAAAAAACTCTTTTCATCGGATAGTAAGAGTTGCCTCTCTTTTCTTCACTCACAACAGGTCTGTGATTTACTGTTCTCTGCATGTTCCCATCTGGCCATCTGTGTACTGAAGAAAACAAGGATTCATTACACATTTGGAGATGTGTGCATATACAAAAAAAAAAAAAGTTCTAGCTCTTTCCAGATTTCTCTGCTGTGATAATTAAAAGAGTTAATGTACTATAGTAAAATATGGTACAGGATGTGATCATTAGATTTGAATACTTCTACCATGTTCTCTTCATCACATATGGGGGTATAAAAGGTTCCCTATCTGTCGGTCACTGTGAGTTATGTCGTGACAACATTAGGGGTTTAACTTGGGAGCCCAATCATCTCTGAGTTAAAGAGAAAACGCCAATGAAAATTGGCTAGTGGATTTTGCATACTGAATCACTCCCCGTGCACAAGGGTATATAAGGCGACAGCGTACATTCACTCATTAGATTTTTGCTTCAGAGCCGACTGGTTTATGTGTAATACATTTCCACAAAGCATGTCATCTTTGTGTTGGAGAAAGGAGCTGTTCTGGTTGGCGTTTCGGTGCAAACAGCGGTGTCCCTTCAAGCGAGCAATTCCCCTGGGCACTTTAACTAAGAGAGCAGTTTCCCTTTTTTAAAATGCCGTTTTGTCCGTGTCCTTCTGCATGCTGCCGTTTCCTGTCCAGGGATTGAAATTAACTTTTTCACTCACCAGCTAATTTGGCTACTAAATTTTTAAGTTACCAGCCATTCGTAACTTCTACTAACCAAAAAAATAAGCAAACACGGAAATATACCAACAGCTTGAGGCTGTCTACACTGGACATGACAAAGCAACCGTAGCAAATCATTTTGTGTCAGTACTAGGGGTGTGCGATATTGACAAAAAAATTATCTCAATATTTTCTGGGATTTTATCGATAAAGATAATTAGACTATATTTTACTGAGTGTGTTATTGTGCTGATATCTTAAGGACTGCCGTGGACAGCTGACTTTTGATATTTTGATATTGTGTTTTTGAAGTTTTTGATATTCTTCATATTCTGTGTGGCGGTCAGTTCACAGCAGTGATAGAAATTAATCTTTTCCAATAAGTTTTAATTGATTTTTACCTTTTATGGCCATTTTTACCTTTATAAAGCCATTTTTTTCTAAAAGTGTGCATCATCTTTTGAGTCAAATTCTTACATTTAATCAGTCAATAATAATAATAATAATAATAATAATAATACATTTAGGCTGTTACTAAACAAATAAAATCAGTATCAAGAAAATTAATCTTTGCAGAAGTTTATGAAGCATATGAAGTGGCATTTAGATGTATTTACACGTTAATTCAGCTCAGAGGGACATGGAATGCTTTAACCTGCAGTTACAAATGCACAAATAATGTTTTGATATTTTAAACATGAAATGTTGAATACTGATATTTGAAATTATTTACAAAATTAAAAGATACTTTAAATGTGAAATTAAAATCGCCAGTAGGTGGCAGCAAGTCACTGTTAATAATTGATTCATTGCGATTGAACCAAATCATTATAAACGGTTGATTCATTCAGGAACGAAACACCATCATGTTGCTCAGAGACGCAAAACAGTGCTGTGGCTGTGTTTGGAATGTTTTTGTTGGCGAAATAGAGCAAAAACACGAAATATGGTGTCTAAAATGTAGGTCTCTTGATATTGACTTATTGTTTATTGAACTGTTGCATAAAATCAATATCACATTTGTAGCAATGCTGATTTTTTAAGAAAAAAATGGCACTCTTCATGTGATATTGATTAACTATATGGATTGATATAAATATATACATTCTCTGCCCCCTTATCTTGAATTATGTGATCATTCTTAATGCATATTAATAGACTGAATCATGAAGTGAAAGAACGCAGTCTAAATGCGCATACGCACTAAGATAGTCTAACCAGACTTCATCACGTCGCGTATGTGTGCACTCTGTAGGTGGGGTTTTTTTTTTTTTTCAATATACTCGATAAGGTCATGATGTCTCACGTATTTGCACTAAACCTGTGCGGATTTGGCTTGCATAAACTTCACCCAGAAATTAATGAGTGAACATAACTTACAAAAAGTAACCTGTAACCTCTGTTGACGGCCATGATCTCTGTCTTCAGTGTCTGGGCCTTCAGCATGCTGAAGCGGCGCTCGTGGATGAGTCATGCGTCTACTGTGGGAGTATGAATATGGCATTGCTGCGATCGTGTCTCTCTCTCCTCAAGGGCAGTGGAGCAGACCACTCTGTCACTACCCGTCCCGGTTTCTCTGCCATGAACAGAGGACCGCCGGTTAGTGCTCTGGGAGATTTGAGGGTGACAGTGAGAGCTTCTCCGCCGGGCCACGCCCCACGGACCTCTCACTCCTCCCGCAGCACATGTCCTGTGCGGCCGCCGGATGATCTGCTGGTAGACACTACCACTCAGGCTAGAGCTCTCTCTACGAGGCAAGCCTATGCTTTGAAGTGGAGTCTGTTCACGAATTGGTGTTCTTCTCACCGAGAAGACCCCAGGAGATGCTCGATTAGAATTTATTTCCTGCAAGAAAGGTTGGATCTTAGGCTGTCACCCTCCACCTTGAAAGTGTATGTTGCTGCTATCGCAGCACATCACGATGCAGTGGACAGCCAGTCCCTGGGAAAGCATGACCTGATCGTTAGGTTGCTGAGGGGTGCCAGAAGGTTGAATGCTCCTAGGACACCCCTGATACCCTCCTGGGATCTCCCTGTCGTCCTGGCTGGACTTCAGAGGGGTCCCTTTGAGCCACTCGATTCAGTTGAGCTGAAGTTTCTGGCTCTTAAGACAGCGCTCCTGATCGAGCTCACTTCCATCAAGAGGGTCGGGGACCTCCAAGCATTTTTGGTAAGTGAAGAGTGCCTTGTGTTTGGGCCGGCCTACTCTCATGTTGTCCTGATACCCTGGCCTGGATACGTGCCCAAGGTTCCCACCACTCCCTTCCGAGATCAGGTGGTGAACCTGCAAGCGCTGCCTTTGGAGGAGGCAGATCCAGCCTTGGCATTGATGTGTCCCGTAAGAGCATTACGCATATACGTGGACCACACCCAGAGCTTCAGAAGCTCTGAGCAGCTCCTTGTCTGCTTTGGAGGTCAGCAGAAAGGGGAGGCTGTTTTCAAGCAGAGGTTGGCCCACTGGATAGTGAATGCCATCACCTTGGCGTACCAATCCCAAGGCGAGCCGTGCCCCCTGGGGGTGAGAGCCCACTCCACTCGGAGTGTTGCCTCCTCCTTGGCGCTGGCGCACGGTGCCTCTCTGGCGGACATCTGTCGAGCTCCGGGCTGGGTGACACCTAATACTTTCACGAGGTTTTACAACCTTCGTGTAGACTCGGTTTCTTCCTGTGTGTTGGGTAACAGGTAATTGGCGGGAAGAACTGTCTTGGTGTCCCGCTTGCTGCGCCATTCCCCCTCACACGGGGATGCGAGCGCCTTTCTTCTCCCAGTAGAGTTCCCCAGTTGGCGAACCCTGGTCGAGCATCCTCCAGCACCCTCGGCAGTTAGACTTGGCGGAGCAGTCTGACGCCAGGCCCAGTACTGGTATTAGAATGCCTGGAGTCCCGGTCAGCCCCTGTACTGGGCTAGGTGTCCATATGGGTTGATTCCCAATGGGTAATTCCATATGTGTATTCTTCCACGGAAAGGTTTCCCTCTCGGTGAACCCGTGTCTTCCCTTGACATACCCACTCTGTCAGTCTCTTCTGGCAGTTGTTCCATCCCTACTCTAAGGTAGGACCTGCCTCATAGACCCATTCCATATGTAGTACTGCCCCCTGGGTTAGTCCATATCAGTATCTCCACATGTCACCTCCCTACGGGTAGGATGTGTTCTCGGTAGCAACCTTTTCCTTAAGGCTCATTTCCCCATCGTTCTGCCAGGCTGAAAGAACAAATAGGGTAGATTTGAAAATATCTTTCACTGAAGGTTGAAATCCCTTCCAAAAACTTTTTTTGTGGACAGAACAGCAGCATGGCATTCTCCAGCTGCGATGTACTCACCGTTGGTCCCCTTCAGTACCAAGGTCAGTGAATTTGCGCTGGGGCTTTGGGAAGGTTACGACCTTAGCGTAGCTTTTGTCTTAACACGCTATGGCTTGTCAACATTTGCAGCGCCACAGGGTTGTGACGGTGTTCAGGTTGTGGCGTTTTCCATAGACCCCTAATGTCATCACGACATAACTCGTAGTGACCGACAGATAGGGAAAGTCTCGGTTATGTACGTAACCCTTGTTCCCTGATGGAGGGAACGGAGACATTATGTCCCCATGCCACAACCTTGAACCACTCGCTGTTGCCAGTACACATTCTAAACTCCTCAGCATAAAACCTAATGAGTGGATGCTGTTGCCTTATATACCCGTGTGCATGGGGAGTGGCTCAGCATGCAAAATCCACTAGCCAATTTTTAATGGTGTTTTCTATTTAACTCAGAGATGATTGGGCTCGCAACTTAGACCCCTAATGTCGTCACAACATAACGTCTCCGTTCCCTCCATCAGGGAATGAGGGACGTTCTGTGATATAACTAAGTGCGTATATTATATTATGTAAATGTCACATACCTGTACATTCAGAGCTTGATAATAATAATTATCATCAGGATTTTTTCCCACTGTAATTGCCATTTGGCTGTTTTACATCATTTGACTTAAAAGTTCACCTTTAATTCACCAGCATTTATGTTAAAAAAATATAAAATAATGATATGCCTGAAACAAAATAAGAAGTTGTAAAGATATGCATGAATTTGATACAGGATAAAATATTGCATCCACTGCAGTTAACATGCACCTGATCTTAGAATCAGTTGATGTCGCATATGGTAATCAGGTTTTTTTTTATTTTTTTTCTGCAGCATTTAACTCTCATTTCAAAAGAATATGATAATGGGCCTCTGGGTAAATAAGTCAAACTTAAGGCAGCTTCTGCTAATATTGTATTGGCTTTAATGCTGAAAACCTTAGCCATTAATTTTGGCTGCTGGATGACATGGGGAATCTGTGACAGCAGTCTTTGAATAGTAATGTAATGTTCAAGTATTAATAAGAATAAAACAAATGAAACAGAACAGCTGGATGATTACAATGATACAAAAATACTTTAAATACTTTAAGTACACATACTTAATAATATATGTTCCACAAACATTTTGTCAGTTTTCTAACTGGTGAAAACGAAACGAAATGAAACAAAACAAAACAACGCTTTGAGTGGGTATTCTTTAGAGCTCTATCATGATGCCTGACATGAAAAGGGCTTTGATCTTTCAAACTTCTTTTTAAGTTCCATCATTTTGCAATTCTGCAGAGATGTGATGATGTGTTTATCATGAAACAATGTTTGTTTGGGTTCTATTTTATTTCATTCATGCATTTAAAAAAATATTTAACCAGTCAATAAAGTGGAGGTTCTATTGGCTTACTGTCAGCTTGGAACTTTTACTGCTTGGAACAATAAAGTTGTAAACCCTTTCATCAGGATTCAGGAATCAGACTTTATATCCAAACACACATCAATTGTGTTTATTCAGTTTTCATCCGAATAGGTTTGGGACACAGTTTCGGTATTCATATCCAGCTACTGAAAATTCTGCAGAATGAAACCTCTATGAATATATTCATAAGTGTATTTTCACCAAGGAATTGTGAAGGGAAATTTATTCCATTCAGAGGAACAAAGTAAAGACAAATAAATGTCATCACTAATTATTAACGTTGCCAGGTGGAGAATTGGCTGCCTTTCATTTCAAACTGTGTAGCATGTTTACACAGCTTGCTTTATTCCTACACTACTCATTGTAAGACAACTAGATATGTTACATTCAGGGCCATAAATCCATATATGCCGAGTACACAGTATACAAAGTGTATGTTTTTCAGTAAAAAAAGAAAACAAAGAGTCAAATTATATGTGTAAAAATTGCAAAATTAGCATTATTAAAACCAATTATAAAAAAAATGGAAATAACTAAACTAAAATGTATTTAATGTCCCCCAAACCACCTTAAATACAATACAAAACAGTGCATAAAAATTCCATTGTAAGATTATGATTAAATATTATCCTTAGACATAGTGATTTTGATGAACAGGATTTTGAGAAACATTGTCTCTCTTAATGACTTATTAAGCACAATATGAGTATCAAACTGCACAAGGTATTAAATTATTTTTCACAATAAGGCAGTGGTTTGCAAGGAGCGAATATGCCTATTCAGTTAATCAAATTGTAGTTTTCATTATCATTTTCTGCTTAACATTCAAAAGGCAATCTAGATTCTGCCATTTTGAAAACCTTTAATGTTACACTTGCAACAAAAGCACTGGGAGTGTCATTCATTTTAACAAGCTAGGTAACCAGTATGACTTGTATTATGTATTATATAGCTAAAACACAGCTCAGTTCTGAAGAAATACCAATATTTCAGAATTGTCCAATGTAAGTAGGCAATGAACATAGTTTTTCAACATTAAATACTCCCAGAACTGTGTTGTGACTCACAGAACCAATTAAGTCCCGCAGAGAGGAAGCAGAAGAAAACCAGCTTCACAAATGAATTTTAGAGCACACCATGCATAAATTACATCTATTTCAGTGTCCTGCCCATAATTTTACAGCAGACCCGAAGAAAGATTATTCCACTTACAGTGCCACTTACTTTTATATGGCTAGACTGATAAACAAAAATATTAATACATATCTAAATATATATTTTATAAAATGATTGTCTTATCTTCCCTATGAGAATGAAGTGCAGAATCACTGAGTTTGTTAGTTCCCCTTCGGGAACTCGAGCTGCGTCGGAAAACGCTAGGGGAATGCCTTCAGCGATACCAAGCTCTGAATCATATGTGTAATCAGTCGAACGATGGGCGAGACGTCAGCGGCGGGTGACGTCATGACCAGGAAGCTTTAAAAGCACGTCACCCCCGCCCAGAGTTGTGGAAGCTGTGGGTGTGGCCCCTGAGGGGGCACAACTCATAGCATCTGGTCTCTCAACCGAGGTTGTTGAGACCATCCTCCAATCTAGAGCTCCCTCAACGAGGAAACTGTACGCCCTGAAGTGGAGGCTCTTCACTTCATGGTGCGGAGACCGCATGCTTGACCCAGTTAACTGCCCGATTGGTACAGTGCTGGAGTACTTGCAGGCCAGTTTCTCCGCGGGGTTAACCCACTCCACCCCGAAGGTCTACGTGGCGGCTATAGCGGCCTACCACGCCCCTCTTGATGGTCACTCAGTGGGAAAGGACATATATATTAGTCCATAATCCATAATAATGCTTCCAATGGTGAAAAAGTCCATCCCCTGTTGTCCTCTCAAATCAAAATTCACCAACATATTTATGTAGAACTGTTGTGTACTGTTTTTGCTTGTAAATGGTGCATTGCCTCCTGATTCACCCGCCGCTGACGTCTCGCCCATCGTTCGACTGATTACACATATGATTCAGAGCTTGGTATCGCTGAAGGCGTTCCCCTAGCGTTTTCCGACGCAGCGTCTCGTTCCCTCGGGGAACCATGGTTACATACGTAACCTGGGACGTTTTGTGATTACTAGCTTTAGACATATGTAGCATAGTTTTATTCAAAGGAACGTACTGCAAAGACACTCCATAAGAAGATACAGTATACCTATATTTCAATTCCCCTGAACCCTTCTGCATGTGACATTGCACTGACTGCTGATTCTGATTCACACTTTTATAGATGGTATCTCACATCTGTGCTTCCTGGTTTGTGTCTGAATGTGAATAACAGCTCATGTAAGGTAACCAGAACAGGTTCACTTCCTTTCAAAACCACCAGCATTTCTACAACTGTTTCTGTTACTGTATCTCCTGAATTTCTTCGACACTTGTCAGAACCCAGTTACAATTATTCTTATTAATTTGTATTAGCAGTAGTAGTAGTAGTATATTTCATTAGAAAAATCTGGTAACATTTTACAATATGGTCCCATTAGTTAATGTCACTTAATGCCTTTACTATCATTAACTAACAATGAGCAATATATTTGCTACACTAATGTAGAACTGTTGTGTACTGTTTTTGCTTGTAAATGGTGCATTGCCTCCTGATTCAGATGAGACAACTTTTTCACTAGAGAAAGCAATATTATAGACAGAGGACTCATATAATAGCTGGAAGTTAAAAATGACTTGATGGATTTGTTTCTTACAAAAAACATAGATTTTCACAAGACGTTAACCTTATAGACTGGAGTTGTTTCTTGTACTTGTGGATTACTGTAATGTTTTTATCAGACATTGAACTCTCATTCTAACGGCACCTATTCACTGCAGAGTGATGAAATGCTACATTTTCCCAATTCTGTTCAGATAAGGACAAAAACTCATCTACATCTGAAATGGCCTGAAGGGGTGAGTACATTTTAGGCAAATTTTCATTTTTGGGTGAACTATATTAAAATTATTTATTTTAAATTCAATTTTCCAGTTTAAATTTCCAATCTCTGTATCCCTACTGCATATCTTCTTCTCTTTCCACTTCTACAATCTCAACCAGTACCCTGGACACTTCAAAATGGAGGGCTACTCATCACCTTATTCTCAGTTGAGTCAAAACTATCATCCTCACTATGTAAATCAGCTCCTCCTCCACTTCTACTGAAGGTTACACAGGCTGACTCATTTTCTACTGGCCATATGGGCTCCTGTCTATACAGCAATCCAGCTGAACTGGATCCTCTTGTGCTCTTTAGAGGCTGCAGCTTTGTTAACATACTCTCATGTGACACAGAACTTTTTGTTTTGTTTTGTATTAAATTGAAATTTTCACTCTGAATAAAAACATTCACTCTATCTCCAACAATGTCCAGAAGTCTTTGGCATCCATATCCCCCAGCAATCCCATAGCAGCCAGCATTAAAAGTGTTCTTAAATACACACTTACTTTGCTTCAAGCCACACTTTGTAGTAAGCTTAAAATTAAAAATATGCAAAATACACCTTTCTTAACTGTAAAAAATATTATCCATGCCAACTGAACCTGACTAAAACTTCGCATTCAGAGCACTGCTATCTGGTGCCATGTTTTGTAAGGATCTATTTGACATCTGGATTGTATATTCTGCTCCTTGCTGAAAAGTAATTGTCACAACATGTATGTGCATCATGTCAGTCACATCTCGTGCGGCTGTTTGAGCCCTGTGATTCAGTGGCAGCTCACTGACAGTCCGTGCACAGAGATCTCACCAACACTCCTGTTATAATCAACAAAGCTGTCTACGCTGCAGAATGAATCTCTTATTTACACCATAAACACACCTTGCAGTGTTTTATCCAAGCAATATGATATGGGAAGCCACAATATATTGTGAATATAGTCATAGGCATGACACAAAACAGATAATATAGTATACCATAAAAAATATTAAATACACAAATTTGCCAAAATGCTAAGAAGTCAATTCTGTGCAGCAAATAATGATCTGTTATAAGATCTGCATAGTCATATGGTGAATAAATCAAAGTTATTACAATATCATGGAATACAACATAACAATAATCCAAAAATCACTGGAGTACGTTTTAAAAGAAAATACTGTTTCAGGCTTTCTTCTTCAAAATTTTGTGTTTAATTCAATATGTTACCAGCTATTTCTTTGTAATTATTTGTGACGTTTTATAGCAATTTCTGAGTGAAAAATGCTTCTACACCAAATGTCTATTCATTCACCACATACTGTACAATTTTTTTATACATAATTTCACTTGTAGCATTTAGAACACTAAACTAAAATCACTTTTTACATTTAATTTGTTTAAAGCTGCAGTACATAATCTTCTCTATCGCCATCTCTGTTTGAAACATAAATTTGCAAATTACTTTACTTTTGCATATTATTATTATTATTATTATTATTATTATTATTATTATTATTATTGTGTGGATTTTGCTGCGGCACTACTCTAATCTGTCATCACCACAGAGTGGATCTATTGTACATCCACATAAGCATATATCCAAAAAATGTAATTTGAACAAGTAAGTAACATATCTTCCGCTTTTGTTCTGACCAAATAAAAACATACATGTTTTAAAATAAATCATGCTACTGCCATTTAGCTCTAACGATTGCTCAGTCAGATCAGATCACATAATTTAGGAAAATAATTTAAGCTACCTCAATTTACCTCACTGACCACATTTTACCTCAAATGAGACAAAAAAAAGGCAGAAAAAAAGCCATTTCTGTGTCAGTCTTTGGACACTTCAGAACGCAGAGTTGTCACCATTTCTCAAAATACATGCCGAAATTTACTCGTTTTAGCACAGATTGCACGCTTTCTCTTTTTGACTGAAGGCTCTCTGCAGTTTGAGGTTTCTTAGTTATGACAACGGGTTCCCCAGATGTTGATTGTCATTTAGAACTATGCTGATTAAAAGCAGTCATCAAGAAAAGAAGTTTAAATTCTAAGCAACTGTTGTAATAACAAGCTACACACACACACACACCACATAGTAGCTGGGTTTTCTTTTTCTCTGTTTACAGATGCGTGTTTTTCTCTGTTTACAACCATGCAAAGAGGAATGACATCAAACTGACAAATGACACACATTTTCCACAAAATCAGACCCAATACCGATTTGAACACTTACATATAACTGCATGCACTTGCTCAATAACCAGTTTTTGTTCATTTTTAAGCAAAATAGTTATATACTGCAGCTTTAAACAAAATAGTACAGAATTTTTATATCGGGCTTTTATCGATAATCAGCCATAACATCAAAACAGTCATAAAGCCCATTTGGTTAGTGACCTAGAAAAAGTGCAGAAACTTACATAAAAAAAAGAAAAAGAAAAAACTTCTGATTGTTTCTTTATTTTACTTTTTTATTTGCTTATTTTTTAATATTACAACTATTTATTTTAAGTGTTGAATCTCTGATTTCTAAAGTGGACTTCTAATATATTATGTCTGATTTCTAATATCGGCTATAACATCAAATCAGTTATCTATTGATTGGTATTGGCCAGAATTGTATTATCATTGCATCTACATTTTTTACTTCTTCAGTTGATGTTTATTCAGCATTCAATGGACCATTAAAAACATTAAAAATAAAAATAAAACAATAAACATCTCTGGCACAGTTTTCCACATTTTTCATGATTAGTTAATTGCACACGCCATAATTGTAATTCAGATTATTTATTTATTAATTGTTCAACCCCAATGGCCATCATTTAACATGATTACACATTCCAATGAGGCTACCTCACTTACATTTACTTTAAATGAAAAGAAATGACTCAGCACAGAATTTCTCCAACTACAGTACTTCCATCCGTATTTCTGCTCAATGTTATTTCTGTTCACTGAGTTCCTGCATTGAAAATAACAGTTTCTATGAAAAGAGTTCTAAAGCTTCATTAAAACTTTTTCCCAAGCAAACGCCCATCTTCAGTCCTCCCATGGGATGCAGGGAGCCCCAGATCTCTGTGCCTGTGCACCTCATTAAAGGCTGTGACATCTCAACTCTTTTTAAACAACTGTATAATGTCTTATTTTATGACATCAGTATCTGCATTATTTTATTTAAGAAGGAAAATGTAGGCTTATATGAGGCATAACCAATTTCATTTAATTTATTTATTTTAACCATTTTAATCTTCCTTTGATTGGGCCTAATCAGCACCTGCAAGAATGTGCTCTATCCTCCTGGGGTTAATTTAGCCCTAGGAGCTTGGCGTAGCAATTTTCCAAATGCCATTGCAAACATAATTTATATTTTAAAACTTGAAACAATTTAATTTAAATGTCCTTAAACCTGCACCATGGAGATAAAATTGACTCAAGCTCATTAAAATGACACTCCTTTCTTTATTTTGTGATAGGAATATGATATGATGATTATTCCACAACATAACAATGCACTTCTATTCCTTCCTGTAGAAATTAAGATGGCCTGCATATATGAACCGAGCCAATAGAGATAATTTAACCCTATAAACACACATGCACACACTCAAAGTACTCAAAATGATTAGAGCACCACTAGCAACACCATAAGGGACACATCCAGTGTTACACAGCATTAGAGGGGGTGGTTATACTAAAAAGTGCACCACGTTCAACTCAAACTGACAGCTTACACATGGGGCACACATGTTGCATGATTCCGCTGGGATCACTCTGCTTTATTTGAAGCAAACATATTGACTTGAACCCAGTTTACCCTGATGGAGCAGCAAAGATCGCAGCGAAAAGAACGATTTATTTCCAAGCAACACAGCATTCACATTCTGAATATATCTGAAAACTCTGCATATGAAAAAAATAAAAAATTCAATACATCCCAACTCTCGAAAACCCTTGAGTGTGCGAGGTGCTGCAGGGACATTTCAGAGAGAATCTTGACAGTGATTCAACCTCCATTTCGTCTTGTCCCACTTCTCCAATCTCTTCCTGTGTAGGATGAATTGATTCTGAGGCCAGGCCTGCTGACAGTAGAAGGTCAGAGCAAGAAGAAAGAAAGCGAGAGAACGAGCGTGTGCAGGCCTGGAGGATGTCGGGCAGCTGACTGCGACAGCTCATTAAGTCTCATCCAGCCTTTAGCCTCCTGCTTATGAGGGGAGCGCCTGACCCTACAACTGCCCAGACCTGCTGCTGGAGGAAAGGAAACATCTCTGTGTTGTTTAAACAACAGTAGCAAGAAAATAATGAACAAGCTTTAGTATATCGAGCCGAACCACTGCTATGCTGGTCAGTTTGTTGGGTGTTTAATTATTTGATGGACTGGGCTGGCATCAACTAGCAAGGTCCCTATTAAGATGTGGTGGCATTAAATTGACACAGCGTCCATTGAAAAACCCATGCGTTTTCACATGGCCACATTCGTTTGTATAAGAGCACAGGCACTTAATTCAAAATCTGCTCAGGGAAAATCATTTTGTCTTGTTTCCTGTCTTGGAAGAAAACTTAAGAGCAATGACAGTTAAGTGTTGTCACAACTCATGTTTTTACAGTCTCTCCTCGGCACATCTATCAAATAATGCACTCCTGCCGCAGTGCTACAGCGATGCAGGAGACAGGGAACAGTGTGCCAGACCAAATGACTGTCACTCACTGCTGTACATAAACTGCCCAAGGAAAGCAAAATCCATCAGCATAACGAAATCACAGTCCCCATGGTCTCTAACTGCAGAGTTTGAGTTAGTACCCAAAAAGTGACCTTTCTCACAGCCCTATAAAGTTTACCTAGTCGCCTGTGGCATATCACGTGCCCTGATTAGGGTCATATAAATGCATGATGAATTTCTGGCTTCAGCCCAGAGCTGCAACTTGACATGATGCTTGCGTCGACCTTGTGCGATTCAAAGGATGCCACATGTAAGCAATCCGCAGAGTATTTTCTGCACATCATTGTTGCAGATTAACAAATTCTCTTGAGCGCTTGACCTTTCGCACAGGTCGACTGTAACGGTAACAATATGTGGCTATATTCCCTTCATTAATACATCTTAATTAAGTCTGCCAGCTGCAAAAACAAAAAAACAAATTAACATATCAACAGCCTTGTTAAGTTTTCTCTCAGCTGAGTAGGTTGCTTAAACACAATTGTATATATTTGCGAAGCAGATTGATTGTGTTATTAAAATTAATATTTACGATAATAACGGCTCATTTTACTAAGTAATTAAACAGAAATCACTACTATGATTTACGGCTGCAATTCAGCAAGGGAGCTTCCATTACATGCCCTGCATCAGTGTCGGCCCGGGATGAATCACTTAAGGCAAGGATTTGTCACTTTACCGTAACAAATGTGACATTGCTAAAATGAGAGGCTGTGTTCTATTGACTCGTCACCATTGTTGAATGACAGAGTGATTTACTCTGTTAGACATGCATATTCATTAACAAACAATATAAATTAATAATATTTATGATTTGCTAGAAATTAGAACAAAAGGAAACACATGGTAAAGTAAAATATAAACAAATAGTTCGCTCAATAATGAAAATTATGTAATCATTTACTCAACCCCGTGTTGTTTTAAAATTGTATAACTTTCTTTCCTCTGGGAATTTATTTATTTGTTTATTACATTTACGTCAATGGTAACCAAAACTGTTTGGATATCAGAGTTTCCATTTTTGAATAAATGATCAGATTAAGGCTGTGGTTGAATAGCAAGTGAATCTTGACAATTTTATCTTGAAAAAAAAACAACAACATAAATTAATATCATTTAAACACATGGATGGATGAATAAAGCATTCAAAAGACATTACAAAATTCTCACTCATTTTGTCCTGTCTGCTCTCAGTAAGTGTTTTGGCGAGACACTGTCCGTTGCTCAGCTGGGGCTGTGCTGACTGCGGCGGACTCATATGAAGGTGGTACTTCAAGCTTGAATTGCTCCCATGGCAGAAAAATCCCTTATTATAGGATTTACATACAGTACAGGACAGGGAGCTATATAATTGTATTGATGTATGATATATTAACACAATTATACAGCCCCCTGTCTTGCACTGTATGTGTGATACAGTATGTATCATATTATGTGGTAAACTGAAGTTGATTTAAAATCTTATACAGTATATAATGAAGTATTTTACTAAAGATCAATGATAATATGAACTACCATTAAAATATATTTTTGAAAGAAATTAAAACATTTAATCAGCAATGATAACCAAATTGATCAAAAGTAACAGTAAAGCCACTTTCCACAAAAAGATGCATATTTCAAATATATGTTGATCTCTTGAACTTTTTTTTAAATTAAATGTATCACCATTCACATAACAAAATAGGCAGTTTTCTATTGTAATAATATCTATAATATTACTGTATTTTTGATCTAATAAATGCAGCTTTGGTGAAATAAGAGATGTATTTCAAAAAACATCTTTCAGACTAACTTTTGGACAGTACTGCATACAAATTTTGATAAAACAATCAAAAATATGCTCAGCTAGGCATCATATCTTGTTGACCTATGCCAAACACAAATACCCTACACTGTAAAAAAAAAAATACCTGTACATTTTACAGTAAAATACTGGCTGCAGGTTTGCCAGCCGGTTACTGTAATTTGTACACTTCATAAAACTGGAAATGATATACATCTATTAAAAAAGAATACAGAAAGATTTGTTTGGTTCAGCCAGAAAATACTTGGATTCTGCTTCAATTGTGTTTGTCTGTGGTTTCAAATCCTTTTGTGCGTTTCAGAATCATTTTATTATACTTGGCCATCAAACACACCAAGCACTCTTTACAATTCACTGATCTTCACGTTCTACCTTTTTTCACTGGACAGTCACGTGTATTTGACCTGCTAATGTCAAACCCCTTCCTTTAAAATGAATCCCCCCCATTTTTTCAGAAGTTTCTATATTAGATATAGACATGTGTTGCTCCTGCTGTGGGGACGAAAGGAATCTTTCAAAGGAATAAATTGAAATCTGTCAAGCTTGAAATCAGTCTAGCGGTGGTTGAGTTGTAGAAGCGTTTGGGAGAAAGAACCGATTAAATACATCTCTTTAAAACAGGTTGCCTATGAGCTTGGCTAGCTCAGTATTCTGGTCTGCAAATCTTTGCCTCAAATGTTACTTTTCCATTGTAGAGCATCAGATACATCAATTCGGTACAAAACTTTCAAACAGCTTCTCGGTAACAACTTTTTTCAACACGGCACTCAGGTGGGGAAGCAGCCAGAGGAAGTGATTTATCATCATTGTTCCTAATCGATCCCTGAGGCAGCCACATCTCCTGATGAATAATCTGAATAATCTAATCAGGTGTGTTGAATGTCAAGTGATCAGAATGGCTGAATCAGCAGCTCTAATATCGTAGCTGTTGCCTTAATTGTCCTTTGATTCACCCCCCCCAAAAAAAATAAAAATAAAATAAATAAATAAATAAAAAAGTCTAGTTCAAAATACCAAGACATTTAACTAAAATAACTACAGAAAAGGAAGTTTAGGTATGTGTATCTATAGCAAAATTAAATATGCTATTAAATATCTAATTAAATACGCTAAATAAAGGACAATTAAATGAATGCAAAACATAAGAACATAGTGATAATGGATTTTAACACATCCTACAGGCTAAAGAAAGATGCAATGCAGATATAGTTTTAGCATCCTGCAAGGCCACACACACACACACACTGATCTACTTTTCCCCCATCATAGTTCTAAGGCTCCAAGAATTATGGCTGCATTAGCACTCTCATTAAGCCCAGCTTAGTCTATTTCTTTGTTTTTCTATTTATGTTCAAAAGCCAAAGGTCCATTAACTTCTATTTTTGAGCTCCTGATATGGTTAAGTGCACACAGGCTATTGCAGAAATCACCCCCATTACCCCTTGTGAAGTATTTTATTCAGTCATAAGCCCTTCAAATGCTCATTCTGATGCTGGATTAATATATTTTTGGTTAGTTTCTTGTGAAACCAGACAGGAGAGAAAGTTAGGCCTCAAACTATTTTATCTCTTAAATCAATGAGAATTAAGTTGATAATAAGTTGTGACTATTATTACTCTAAAAATATTATTTTATAATCATTTATTTGTCTTACCATAAGTTGTATTTTAACTATTCAGAAGTGTGTTTGAGATATAAAACACTCTTAAAAGAGAGTAACAATAAAAAAAAAAGAAAGGTTACACTTTATTTTAAGGTGTCCTTGTTACAGTGTAATTATAAATTTAAGTACTGAGTAATATTAATTAACTGCACGTACTTACTATATGGTTAGGGTTCGGATTTGGGTTTGGTTTAGGGTTACTTGCATGTAATTATGCATAATTAATTGTTATTATAATAGTAAGTACATGTAACGTGTAAAAAGGACACCTTAAAATAAACTGTTACCAAAAGAAACAATTAGTTTCAGTGCCTACCTTAGTTTGTAATTGCATATTTCCTGTGCCTTGTTTGTATCAACATGACAAGCCAATTCTTTCTAAGCATCTCAGATTTGTCTGCTTCCATTTATCACACAAATCCATGATCTTCCTTCCCTTTCCTCAGTTCCATTTTAGCCTCTCTTGGCTTAGATAAGGATACACTTTGCATCACAGTCTCTCATTGGCTGACATATGAGAGATGAAGAAGGTGTGAGAGGAGAGAGGAAGGTGTGAGACTATAAGAGATCGGAGCAAAAGTGAGTTCCTGGAACAAATGTGAAATCAAAACTAATGGCAAGAAAGTAAGCAATTCATTAGTTATTTTCACGCAAAAAAAAAAAAAAAACCTGGCACAACCAATTGCATGACTTTGGGGCGTGACCATGTGTTGACCAACAAATAGCAGGCAGGGGGAGTGTACAAACCTGTTTGAAAATAGCTTTGTTTTGATTAAAGAAGTCCATTTGGTGACACTATTAGCACAAAAATTACACACTTCATCTTTAATTCTGCACTTATGTTGATTATTTCAGCAGCATACAGAGACTAATTTTTGTCCTTTTTATTTGCTTGCTATAGTTGCAAGACTTTTTTAGCAATTCAAATTTAACAAAAATAATGATAATAATGATAGTCACCTACAAAAAAACAAACAAACAAACAAACAAAAAACTATCAAATTCATTGCAGTAACCTTTGAAACACATACTAGCACACTTTAGGTACTACCATGTACCTTTAAGGTACTAATATGTACCATTTAGCGGTAAATAAGGTGCCTTTTAGCTTTTGCAGCTTAGGGTACCACTCCAGTCACACTTTGTACCTTTTTCTGAGAACGCAGAATCTAATGACAATAAACTGCTTCTCTCTTCCAGTGCCTTTTTCTTGTGAATAGAAGCTCTGAGAAGAAACACTTTTCAGCTGAAACTCTGCACACATTATGTCATTTTAGGATGCCTTGAATCATTTTTATAATCATAGTAAAGCTGACCTTCATTCCTGCTCTGTGCCACCCATGTGCTCCGTCAGCACAACTACAATTTAAACAGTTTTCCTAGTGAATATCTGCAAGGTCGGATTTGAAACTGGAATGGTCTTTTGTCCACATCCCATGATGATTCATCAAGTCACCCCCCAAAAGTCATTGTGAGTGATTTTCTGTACTTTTAGCATTGTATACATTGGTGCTTAAGCAGAAGTGTCATATGGTCATGTGGTTCAGATCAGAGTGCAGAGAATAGATAGATTCATCTTTCTCTGTGAGCTGGATGGAGTTGAGCTTAGCTTTTCATTTCAGCCCAGCTTTGATGTGCTATATGAGGTGGATCAAAGACTACACCAATGTAGCTGTCCTAAGGCACAGATGCTGGGAGAACTTCCAGAGCCACATTCCGGTATAAGTCAACGTATTACGTATAACTCCAAAACAACAACATAATTAATAAAATTGATGAATGAATGAGAAATAAATATATCAATTACTATTAATTTACTCAGAATGAAAAAAATATATATATAGTTTTTAATCCCTCGACTGAGGTTTAAAATAAACATTTATATGTAAACTACTCTTAAATGGATTTAAATAAATAAAAAGGGATACATAAATAAATAAATAAATAAATAAAGTCTTTATTTCCCTTATGTCATTCCAAACTGTTTTGGTTTCCATTGACTTCCACGGTATTTTGCTATCCATGTTATGGATGTCAATGAGAACCAGAAGAAAACCAGAAGTTTGCAAGAAGGAAATCTAAAAGTTGAATTTTTGGGTCAACTATCCCTTTAATATTTTATGCAAATTTGTGATATTTAGATCAGAGTGGATCAACCCTTGTACAGTGGGGAAAATATTTATTTGATCCCCTGCTGATTTTGTATGATCTTAAGGCAGTTGGGACCACAGTCACCAAGCAAACCATTGGTAACACACTACGCTGCAATGGACTGAAATCATGCAGCGCCCGCAATGTCCCCCTGTTGAAACATTATGCTTTGGGGCTGTTTTTCTGGTAAGGGTACAGGATGACTTCACCGCATTGAGGGGCAAATGGACGGGGCCATGTACTGTAAAATCTTGGACGAGAACCTCCTTCCCTCAGCCAGAACACTGAAGATGGGTCATGGA
>NW_015652333.1:71206-92092 GCF_001515625.1 Sinocyclocheilus rhinocerous | reverse complement strand
ACTGTTGGTGTGATTATTCGGAAATGGAAGAAATACAAAACAACCATCAATCAGCCTTGGTCTGGAGCTCCGTGCAAGATCTTGCCTCATGGGGTAAGGATGATCATGAGAAAGGTGAGGGATCAGGCCCAAACTACACGGGAGGAGCTTGTTAATGATCTGAAGGCAGTTGGGACTACAGTCACCAAGCAAACCATTGGTAACACACTACGCTGCAATGGACTGAAATCATGCAGCGCCCGCAATGTCCCCCTGTTGAAACATTATGCTTTGGGGCTGTTTTTCTGGTAAGGGTACAGGATGACTTCACCGCATTGAGGGGACAAGAAACCTTAAGAATTTAGAGAGGATCTGTAAAGAGGAGTGTATCAAAATCCCTCTTGAGATGTGTGCAAACCTGGTGACCAACTACAAGAAAAGTCTTACCTCTGTGCTTGCCAACAAGGGTTTCTGCACCAAGTAGTAAGTCATGTTTTGCTTGGGGATCAAATACTTATTTCACTCACTTTCTAACCTTTAAATAATATGTTTTTTTCTGGATTTTTTAGTTGATATTCTCTCTATATGTTAAAATAAACCTACCATAAAAATTACAGAGCCTTAATTTCTTTGTAAGTGGGCAAACTTACAAAATCAGCAGGGGATCAAATAAATATTTCCCCCGCTGTACATATACATGACGTATGTTCTACAAGCATATACCTTCTGCTTTTGTTCTGACCAAATGAAAATGTAAATCTTTTAAAATAAATCACATTTCTAACATTTACATCTAACGATTGCTCAGTCAGATCAGCTCACAGAGCATAATTGCTCTTTCATGGCAGAAAATAAGTGCAATTTACCTCACTGACTATATTCAAAGACTACAGAGAATGTGAAGCTACGTCACACCGCTTTGCATCCTGGGGCGCTGCCGCCATTCTGGGAGGATCGCCCTCTGCTACAAATGCTGAAATTAATATGGATACTTCTTTATCTTTCGGTTTGTTTTTGCCTTGAAGTTAAATATTCACCTTCTTCATTGTATCGTTTGCAGGGAAGAGGACCATTTTATCGCTTTGCATGATAATAAAATTTTTTATCACTTAGGTTTTGTAGAATTTAATTTACAATGTTGACTTGATTACCATGAAAACAGTGTCTCACGCTGGATGCTCGCTGCTGCTCCGACCATCATATGGTAGAATATCCAAATAAAAGTATGTGTTCAACAAGCTGACAGAAGTCCATCCATTTCTTTGTTGGAAACGTTTCAGTGACAAAGTATAACTGTTGTCATTGTAAATACTTGTTTTTCCATGACCACGGAGGAGAATCAGAGATTGTGGGTCACATTCAGCGGACAGACACGAACACACTGTATTTTTTTTTTAGATTTATTTCAACAACCAAAATCAAATCCCTGGGAGCTTGTTAACAGTTTTGAAGCATTTTAAAATGCTGGTTTCATTTAAAGTTTATATTTTGGGCTCATCTGTTTTCCTGCACATAGTATGCTTTATTAGTAAAGTGTGCACATAATGTGGTCTTTTAATATCACTGTCTCAGTGCGTTAAGCATTTTCTTTATGTAAGAGGAAAGCTCTTAATGTGTAAATAAACACGTTTCGTTCACATTTTGGGCTCATATGCGTATCTGCACATAGTATGCTTTACAATTTTGTCCTTTTCACTGTCTTTGTACATTAAGTCACATTAAGCGTTATTCATGTTGAGCATTGTATAATTGTTACTGGGCAAACAAGACATGAGACGTGCGGATCCATTTGCAAGCTTTATTTAAGGACGTGGTCAAAACAGGCGAGGGTCAGACAATGGCAAACAGGTATATTGAGGGCAAGACACAAGAGTAGTCCAGTGAACGGGCGTGGGGTCGATCTCCAGCGAACAATGTCCAAACAGGGTAATCCAAAGGGTTAATCCGAAACACAGGCGATGATCCAGGCGAGGGGTAAACAGTATCCGAACAGAGCGAGACGAGAGGGTAATCCGGAAAACACAGGCAAGAATCAGAACACGGGAAAACACAGGCAAGGCAGGACTATGACTAGATTATAAAACTAGAACAGACTCCGTAGAGTAGCTATCGCTATGAGAGTGATATGCACTTACAATATTCGGCAATCTGTAATGGTTTGAGTGTGACTTATGTAGTGTGTGTGATTGGTTTCAGGTAAGCTTGTGATTAGTGCAATGGAGCATGGGAAATGTAATCCAGGGTGACGTGTAACAGTTTGTGTAGTGTGAGAGTCAATGTAATCGGAAAGGGTGACCTCTGGTGGCAATCGGACGGAAGTCCAAGGACAGGATTTGTGATACTAATGTCTCTGTTCAAGTTCTGCTAATTCACACGCCGAGTGAGAGTCAAATTCGCAAAGGTAATATTAATTATTAAACCAAACAAAATCAAAACGTTCAAAAACACCCATCAATGTGATTATTTTATTGAGTGATAGGCAGTGGGTTTAATCAGTGACATTATTAATATATTTACTATCCGGCCTTTTCTCGTCATCTAACCTGCTTCTTTCTCTTGGTGTTTTTACACATAGAAAAGGTGAAAAAACATTTTGCATTGTCCAGTTTTCTCTCAGAACGATGATCTGAGTTTCTATTGCAATTCTTGATGCAGCATGAATGACATACAATGGTGACATTTTTCACAATCACGACAGAAAATCAAACTACTGCCCTAAACTCAAGAGCGGAAAGGCAGCATGATCCTCCCAGTATGGCGGATAAACAAAGAAGTTTCAAGCTGACAGAAGTCCATCCATTTCTTTGTTGGAAACGTTTCAGTGACAAAGTATAACTGTTGTCATTGTAAATACTTGTTTTTCCATGACCACGGAGGAGAATCAGAGATTGTGGGTCACATTCAGCGGACAGACACGAACACACTGTATTTTTTTTTTAGATTTATTTCAACAACCAAAATCAAATCCCTGGGAGCTTGTTAACAGTTTTGAAGCATTTTAAAATGCTGGTTTCATTTAAAGTTTATATTTTGGGCTCATCTGTTTTCCTGCACATAGTATGCTTTATTAGTAAAGTGTGCACATAATGTGGTCTTTTAATATCACTGTCTCAGTGCGTTAAGCATTTTCTTTATGTAAGAGGAAAGCTCTTAATGTGTAAATAAACACGTTTCGTTCACATTTTGGGCTCATATGCGTATCTGCACATAGTATGCTTTACAATTTTGTCCTTTTCACTGTCTTTGTACATTAAGTCACATTAAGCGTTATTCATGTTGAGCATTGTATAATTGTTACTGGGCAAACAAGACATGAGACGTGCGGATCCATTTGCAAGCTTTATTTAAGGACGTGGTCAAAACAGGCGAGGGTCAGACAATGGCAAACAGGTATATTGAGGGCAAGACACAAGAGTAGTCCAGTGAACGGGCGTGGGGTCGATCTCCAGCGAACAATGTCCAAACAGGGTAATCCAAAGGGTTAATCCGAAACACAGGCGATGATCCAGGCGAGGGGTAAACAGTATCCGAACAGAGCGAGACGAGAGGGTAATCCGGAAAACACAGGCAAGAATCAGAACACGGGAAAACACAGGCAAGGCAGGACTATGACTAGATTATAAAACTAGAACAGACTCCGTAGAGTAGCTATCGCTATGAGAGTGATATGCACTTACAATATTCGGCAATCTGTAATGGTTTGAGTGTGACTTATGTAGTGTGTGTGATTGGTTTCAGGTAAGCTTGTGATTAGTGCAATGGAGCATGGGAAATGTAGTCCAGGGTGACGTGTAACAGTTTGTGTAGTGTGAGAGTCAATGTAATCGGAAAGGGTGACCTCTGGTGGCAATCGGACGGAAGTCCAAGGACAGGATTTGTGATACTAATGTCTCTGTTCAAGTTCTGCTAATTCACACGCCGAGTGAGAGTCAAATTCGCAAAGGTAATATTAATTATTAAACCAAACAAAATCAAAACGTTCAAAAACACCCATCAATGTGATTATTTTATTGAGTGATAGGCAGTGGGTTTAATCAGTGACATTATTAATATATTTACTATCCGGCCTTTTCTCGTCATCTCCACGACCTGCTTCTCTTGGTGTTTTTACACATAGAAAAGGTGAAAAAACATTTTGCATTGTCCAGTTTTCTCTCAGAACGATGATCTGAGTTTCTATTGCAATTCTTGATGCAGCATGAATGACATACAATGGTGACATTTTTCACAATCACGACAGAAAATCAAACTACTGCCCTAAACTCAAGAGCGGAAAGGCAGCATGATCCTCCCAGTATGGCGGATAAACAAAGAAGTTTCCCAGAACTCAACGCGGCGTGACGTCTGCTTCACATTCTGTATTGAATACCCAAGACATGTCACTCCTATCCACCTTATTCCTATGCCCCATGACAATTTGTGCAAATTACAGGGTGTAACTTTCGTTAAGCTGTAAACAATCAGTGATAGGCTCGCTCTATGAGCGCAATAATACGTTTTTTTTTTTTTTACTGGGTACAACGAGATCACATTACTCACCCTCCAACCATCGAACATTAAAATTACACTTAAAAGTGTAAAAGCATAAACAAGGTACTTTCAACAGATCATGAATAACCCAAAAGCACAATTCTTTTCACAGCAATAACGGACGGGTGAAATATCAGTGTAGTAATATATATCTGTATTATTTAACATATGTTGCCTTAATCAAATATATTCATTTACTTCAGCATTGTGTGATACTATTTCAAAGCTTTATTTGTAGTGTAACCTTATGATTTGAAATGATTTGTTTCAGTCTTTTTGAATGGAAGTTCCCCACCTTCTGAATAAAAGAGCCAATTACTAATCGGTAAAGTCATCACATCACTGCAGCTGCCATTAGAAGTCCCGGTTGCCTCAAAAGAGGGCTTACAATGACTTAAAAAGATACATAACAGCTACAAGTGTATGCACTACTTGCTTTATGCAAGCACTATATAGGATAAATCACTATACAGGATTTACCCTATTATACTTTATCGACACGAATTGAAAGGTGAAACAACAAACCGCCACCCAATAACACATTGTCAATATTTTTTGAGACCCCCCAAAATTTAACAAATCCCGTTTTCAGGGGAGCCCATGTCTTATTAAGGGGAGCCGAGCTCCCCCTAGCTCCCCCGTAGTTCGCACCCTGCTGACTGGTCTAGCCTGAAAAAAAAAAGCTTTTTTTGATGCTATTTGAGCAAAAGAAAGGACATTTATGAGACAGTTGTTGTCAGATTTCATTGGTGATTTCAAATATTAAATTTAATTGTAAGCTTGACAAACAGTTTTGGAGAATTTGATGTTTCCCTATTCAAAGAAATAGGAGCTGCACTTGCATGCCTGAGAGGCATTTCAAAGATGGCCGCCAAGTGAAATGACTTGCTTTAAAGGGACTTTGCTATATAAAAACAAGGGGGAAAAAGAAAGAAAGAAATGCAACACCTATCTTAATTAAGCGAACAATTGCATTAATATTAGCTATAGCTACCTACTGAGATACTGAAATGTTATCCCAGCAGAAAAAAAACAAAAACACAATACAGTAGCCGGGTCTTCTTCTTTCTGTTTACAGAAGTGACGTAACCACGCAAAGACAAATTACATCAAACTGACATTTCCAGCAAAATCAGACCCATGCAACATCTCAAATTATAAATCATTATTATAAGTTTACAGTTGCAAATCTGAATAAGGTAAGGAGACAATTTTGAACACTGATGTCTTATGAACTTGCTCAATAAATGATTTGTTAGTTATTAACAAAAAAAGAGTATTTGCTGTAATTTACAAACTCAAAAGATCGCAGCAATACACAGCTTTCACTCTGAAATCAATCTCTTGTTGAGATCAGCTGGGGAACAGAGACATCTCTCACTTCCTACATAATGATGGTAACAATAAGACTGACAGCAACACCAATAATAATGTAATAATCATTTACAGCTGAGATTTCTAACATTTGAAGCTGGTATAATGAGTGCAGTTAAAATACTCATCATATGAGAAAGGCACTTATACCACAAAATGAACTTGGTGATTTCTCTGTGCCACCATTGCCTAAAAATGGTAATTGTCTACAGAAAGAGCCCAGGTGCAGTGACATCCTGCTCGTTTACCATGAGCAACAGAATTGCCCAATCAAGGCAGTTCTCCAGCTGACAGGCCTGGTGAGGAAATTACTAACACTTGAGCAACAGATGGCTTTTGCCTCCACACAGTCTGAGTGGCCATCATGGATGCTCCAGTTGGGAGGAGTTGGAAGAGATCCTGATATATTCTCCACGAAGAGTTCTGCTCTGATTCCGGCGCAGTGATAAGACTCAGATATAAATGTTTCACCAGGCACAGCCCACCTAAATGTGTCTACTGTTGTTGCCAGGTGAGGTTTAAGAATTGGTTTGTCGTGTAATGTGACATGCTTTCTTTCCCTTCAGGCCTATAATACATTTGCTGAAGTACAAAGTGGCTAGTATGTGCAGACTCCATCTGCAGGCATATACAGTACATACCTTATACATGTCAATGAATATGCTATAGACTATCTAATTGAAATTTCTCAGGAATCAGAAAAAAGTCCAAGTGAAAGAAAGAAAAAGAGGAGACGAAAAATTTATGTATCATAGGTTTCACAGCCTGACGAAATGCCCAATACCTCTCTAAAACCAGCTAAGACCAGCTCAGGTTGGGTTAAGGCAGTTTTCAGCAGGCAGCTCTGCACTAAGAGCCTTACCTGCATTTACCTCCAAAAGACAACTTTTTCCTCAAAGACAAATGCAAAATATTGACCTTTTTCCTTTATTTCCCTTAATTTGAATCACTGAACTCCTTCAGCAACTCTCTTCACACTGTATCTAGAGATGATCATTTTTGAGTTCAAGAGTGAGCTGCAGAGCCCGAGGTGCTGGAATTAAAGTCAACAGTAACAGGTTTAGCATTCTCAAGAGGAAAAGCATTGCACATATGGGACAGAGAGAACTGATAGATGCCTTCAAACCAAAGGAACAAATTATGCTACTGCATGCAGTAGGGAATTAAAGCACATCAATTAAAATGAAAACCTTTGGGCCAGCTGTTACATTATGAGAGCATATGAAAACCCAACGTAAATGAGCGCACAAGAAGAACTCAACAGACGGAGAAATTGCGAGCCCTGTTTGCATTACACGCAGCCCTGAGATCATTGTGGCAAATGGGATCACCTACAGTGGAAAGAACTAGCAAAAAATATGTATCTATCTATATAAAAAAAATGTAATGAGGCTTTCTTGTTTCCTCACAGTAAGCGCTGCACAGATTTATGTAGATGTCCCATGGTAATGCAGACTGTGGCGAGGGAAGGCTTTGATATCGCAGCTTCAGATCTTTATTTACCATGTGGCATTGTGTGATGGTGGGACCTCCCGATGGGTTTTGTGCTGCACGTTCTTTAATAAAATCCTGATGCGACTGAAAAATTATACTAACAAATAAACATCTCATGTTGACACTCTGCACATAATAGCATGTTGAAATCCACAATCTGATATTTCAAGTGATTCAGTAGGGAAAGAAAGAAAAATTCAGTTCCCAAACAAACACAATATGCAGGACATCTTCTATGAGCATCTTGAACTCGGTTTCAGTGTGTGTTTCACTCACAAACACTGTCCATAACTTCAGACTTTTACAGCCACAGCAGGAAATCAAGTGCAAATCATTTGCAGAGAGGAGGAAGACAGGCAGAGAGGAGTTAATTATGGATCATTTGTGAGTTTCCAACTCTCCCTCATACTTATATTCATGCGTACTGGGTGTAGATCAATACTGCATTTAATGTGAACTGCTGTGCAAAATACCAATTTCATCTCATTCTACCCTTATGGAAATGACTGACTTACAGAGAAATGAATGATAATGTTACATGTCAGTTACAGAAAGAGTCAGATATTTAAAGGAAAATTTCAACCAAAAATTTGAATTCCGTTACTCGTTCCAAACCAGATTGATTTACTTTCTTCCGTGGAATTCAAAAGATTAAGTAATTCAAAATTAGAAGAAATAATTACTGTTCACTAATTAGTCAAATTCTTGAATAAACCATTCAGACAAATTTTGTGAACTTGATTCACTGGATGCACACTTCAGAATCTCGCTGGAAACAGTAATTCACCCGGAAACAGTAATTCATCTATTTTATGAATACTGTGAATTTGGACATACTACTCTGTTCACATACTGTTTTCTGCCTACTACATAGTCGGGAAGTATGCAATTTCAGATGCAGCCTTTCATTTCAGTCTGTTTCTCACATAAAGCTATCAAATGATTCAGAAGACTTAGAGAATAAACAATGAGTCATATGGAACACTTTTATGATGTTTTATCATTCTGTTTTAAGCTTCAGTTCTCATTGTAACCGCATGGAAAAGAGCGATCAATAGTCTTCAGAGTTTCTTCTGGGTCGCCATGAGAGTGAGCAAATGATGACAGAATCTTCATTTTAACACACTTTTCTCCATCTGCCTTACCATTAGCACTCTGTGCATTTTTAATGAATTTCATATCAGTTCTGTAATACCGAGGCACACACTTTGTTTTATATGCCTTCTGAACTTCCACTGATCTCTTTTTAGACACACATTTTCAACACAAGTACAATATACATGACCTCTTCTTTTATAAATAACAAAGCTATAAGCAATAGAAAGGAGACTTGCCCAGGGCTACACTGTCAAAATCCTGCTGACAGGGGCCAGATAATTGATTTTTTTTTTTAATAATCTCTATTTTATGCCTTCTTCCACTATGTTATGTATTCCTCCAGATAGCCTTGATAAATGTTGTGCAATATCCAAGAGACCATCAATGACTGAATAAAATGCACAAGAATTAAAATAATTATATCTTTAGAGATACATGTATTCTTGTATTCTCGTCACGCTGTAAGGAAGAAAGTGATATGATGATTAATTGTGTTAATTGATGGTACTATAATTTAATACTCTTAAATTATTTAGCACTGCCCTCAGGTGGAAGATTTAATTACTACAAATTCGACTGAGCCTATGAAAAGATGATCCAAATCATTTAAATCTCTCCTGAAATCTGCACTCGTGTCCTATGCAGCAGTGACTTTAAATAGGTTTTGCTTTAGTACCAAAATTATTTCATGTACAAACATAAATAAATAGATAAACTCTTAAAATCAAACACTGAAATCCATTAATATTATGCCATGAACTTAAAAACTAAAATTTTACACAACCAACATTTTTGTTTCTGAAGGTCAGTTGAATTTGTTTCATGCTTTTAGCAGCCAATGATGAATTTCACACATTGTGGTCAACATGCCTCAGGTTTATTCTCACTTATAGTTTATTTTACTTTGCATGGTTTTGTTCGTGGCATTTAGGATGAGGGCACATTAAGCAACCCTTCCAATCTCACTAGTTTCTACCTAGTGACTCATTCATTTGCACCCAAAGTTGCATTTTACAGTGGGTATAGAAAATAATCTCCCTTCTTTAAAAATAATCACATTTTGTTGCTTTGCAGCCTGAAATGAAGACAACACAGTTTTTGCTTTATCCAGTTGTATTTACTCAGTGCAATTTATAACATCCAAGTGAAAGATATAACACTAACATTTCAGAAGAAGAAAAAAAAACTAAACAAAAAACAAAAAACAGAATCGCTGAGTTGGAAAAAAGTTTCACCTCCTTGTGTCAGTATTTTGTTGAACCACCTTTTGCTTTAATTACAGTCTTTATTCTGTTGGGATATGTCTCTACTAACTTTGCAATATTTGCCCACTCATCTTTGCAGAACTGCTCAAGTTCAGTTCAATTTGATGGTGACCGTTTGTGGACTGCAGTTTTCAAGTTATTTCACAGATTTTCAATGGGGTTTCAGTCTGGGCTCTGAATAGGCCATGCAAGGACTGTTGCTGTATGTTTTGGGTCATTGTCATGTTGAAACGTAAATTTTCTTCCCATTGACAACTTTCTGGCAGAGGACAGCAGATCAGGAATTTGATGGTATTTTGCCCCATCCATTTTTTCTTTCTATCCTAGAGAACTGATAGATGCCTTCAAACCAAAGGAACAAATTATGCTACTGCATGCAGTAGGGAATTAAAGCACATCAATTAAAATGAAAACCTTTGGGCCAGCTGTTACATTATGAGAGCATATGAAAACCCAACGTAAATGAGCGCACAAGAAGAACTCAACAGACGGAGAAATTGCGAGCCCTGTTTGCATTACACGCAGCCCTGAGATCATTGTGGCAAATGGGATCACCTACAGTGGAAAGAACTAGCAAAAAATATGTATCTATCTATATAAAAAAAATGTAATGAGGCTTTCTTGTTTCCTCACAGTAAGCGCTGCACAGATTTATGTAGATGTCCCATGGTAATGCAGACTGCAGCGAGGGAAGGTTTTGATATCGCAGCTTCAGATCTTTATTTACCATGTGGCATTGTGTCATGGTGGGACCTCCCGATGGGTTTTGTGCTGCACGTTCTTTAATAAAATCCTGTTGCGACTGAAAAATTATACTAACAAATAAACATCTCATGTTGACACTCTGCACATAATAGCATGTTGAAATCCACAATCTGATATTTCAAGTGATTCAGTAGGGAAAGAAAGAAAAATTCAGTTCCCAAACAAACACAATATGCAGGACATCTTCTATGAGCATCTTGAACTCGGTTTCAGTGTGTGTTTCACTCACAAACACTGTCCATAACTTCAGACTTTTACAGCCACAGCAGGAAATCAAGTGCAAATCATTTGCAGAGAGGAGGAAGACAGGCAGAGAGGAGTTAATTATGGATCATTTGTGAGTTTCCAACTCTCCCTCATACTTATATTCATGCGTACTGGGTGTAGATCAATACTGCATTTAATGTGAACTGCTGTGCAAAATACCAATTTCATCTCATTCTACCCTTATGGAAATGACTGACTTACAGAGAAATGAATGATAATGTTACATGTCAGTTACAGAAAGAGTCAGATATTTAAAGGAAAATTTCAACCAAAAATTTGAATTCCGTTACTCGTTCCAAACCAGATTGATTTACTTTCTTCCGTGGAATTCAAAAGATTAAGTAATTCAAAATTAGAAGAAATAATTACTGTTCACTAATTAGTCAAATTCTTGAATAAACCATTCAGACAAATTTTGTGAACTTGATTCACTGGATGCACACTTCAGAATCTCGCTGGAAACAGTAATTCACCCGGAAACAGTAATTCATCTATTTTATGAATACTGTGAATTTGGACATACTACTCTGTTCACATACTGTTTTCTGCCTACTACATAGTCGGGAAGTATGCAATTTCAGATGCAGCCTTTCATTTCAGTCTGTTTCTCACATAAAGCTATCAAATGATTCAGAAGACTTAGAGAATAAACAATGAGTCATATGGAACACTTTTATGATGTTTTATCATTCTGTTTTAAGCTTCAGTTCTCATTGTAACCGCATGGAAAAGAGCGATCAATAGTCTTCAGAGTTTCTTCTGGGTCGCCATGAGAGTGAGCAAATGATGACAGAATCTTCATTTTAACACACTTTTCTCCATCTGCCTTACCATTAGCACTCTGTGCATTTTTAATGAATTTCATATCAGTTCTGTAATACCGAGGCACACACTTTGTTTTATATGCCTTCTGAACTTCCACTGATCTCTTTTTAGACACACATTTTCAACACAAGTACAATATACATGACCTCTTCTTTTATAAATAACAAAGCTATAAGCAATAGAAAGGAGACTTGCCCAGGGCTACACTGTCAAAATCCTGCTGACAGGGGCCAGATAATTGATTTTTTTTTTTAATAATCTCTATTTTATGCCTTCTTCCACTATGTTATGTATTCCTCCAGATAGCCTTGATAAATGTTGTGCAATATCCAAGAGACCATCAATGACTGAATAAAATGCACAAGAATTAAAATAATTATATCTTTAGAGATACATGTATTCTTGTATTCTCGTCACGCTGTAAGGAAGAAAGTGATATGATGATTAATTGTGTTAATTGATGGTACTATAATTTAATACTCTTAAATTATTTAGCACTGCCCTCAGGTGGAAGATTTAATTACTACAAATTCGACTGAGCCTATGAAAAGATGATCCAAATCATTTAAATCTCTCCTGAAATCTGCACTCGTGTCCTATGCAGCAGTGACTTTAAATAGGTTTTGCTTTAGTACCAAAATTATTTCATGTACAAACATAAATAAATAGATAAACTCTTAAAATCAAACACTGAAATCCATTAATATTATGCCATGAACTTAAAAACTCAAATTTTACACAACCAACATTTTTGTTTCTGAAGGTCAGTTGAATTTGTTTCATGCTTTTAGCAGCCAATGATGAATTTCACACATTGTGGTCAACATGCCTCAGGTTTATTCTCACTTATAGTTTATTTTACTTTGCATGGTTTTGTTCGTGGCATTTAGGATGAGGGCACATTAAGCAACCCTTCCAATCTCACTAGTTTCTACCTAGTGACTCATTCATTTGCACCCAAAGTTGCATTTTACAGTGGGTATAGAAAATAATCTCCCTTCTTTAAAAATAATCACATTTTGTTGCTTTGCAGCCTAAAATGAAGACAACACAGTTTTTGCTTTATCCAGTTGTATTTACTCAGTGCAATTTATAACATCCAAGTGAAAGATATAACACTAACATTTCAGAAGAAGAAAAAAAAACTAAACAAAAAACAAAAAACAGAATCGCTGAGTTGGAAAAAAGTTTCACCTCCTTGTGTCAGTATTTTGTTGAACCACCTTTTGCTTTAATTACAGTCTTTATTCTGTTGGGATATGTCTCTACTAACTTTGCAATATTTGCCCACTCATCTTTGCAGAACTGCTCAAGTTCAGTTCAATTTGATGGTGACCGTTTGTGGACTGCAGTTTTCAAGTTATTTCACAGATTTTCAATGGGGTTTCAGTCTGGGCTCTGAATAGGCCATGCAAGGACTGTTGCTGTATGTTTTGGGTCATTGTCATGTTGAAACGTAAATTTTCTTCCCATTGACAACTTTCTGGCAGAGGACAGCAGATCAGGAATTTGATGGTATTTTGCCCCATCCATTTTTTCTTTCTATCCTGACAAGTGCTCCAGTCCCTGCTGCAGAGAAACTTTACTGTAGGAATGCTGTTATTTGGATGGTGAGCTGTACTGGATTTCTGCCAGACATATCATTTGTTGTTGAGGCCAAATAATCAATTTTAGTCTCATCTGCCTCAGAATCTTCAAGTTGCGTTTTGGCAAAGCTCAGTCGTGACTGCATGTGGCCTTTCTTGAGGAGTGGCTTTTTTTCTTGCAACCCTCCCATACAAGCCACAGTTTGTCACATGCACACAATGACAACTCTTTGTCATAAATTCCAGCAGCTGCTTCAGAGTTGCTGTAGGCCTCTTGGTCGCCTCTCTGACCAGTTTTCTCCTGGCTCTTTCATCCAGATTGGAGTGACGTCCTGATCCAGGGAGGGTCTGTGTTGTACCAAATACCTTCCACTTCGAATTCAATGTGCTTCTAGACATCGATAAAGCCTTTTTTCATTTTTTTGTATCCATCTCCTGACTTGTGCCTGTCCACATCTTTATCCCGGAGATCTTTTGACAGTGCCTTGCCACCCATAGTTGATTGTTTGCTTCAGTTGCACTACCAAGGACTTAAACATACCAGGAAAGCTCTTTTCATGCTGAACTAATCAAAATGACCACAGCTGATCACAGTTGAAAGTCAAATGGCTTTGTGTGCCAATGGTTTTTTTATTTTTTTATAATTTTTTTTTTTTTCTGACATGTTGGACATGTTGACATGCAATTCACCAGTTGAGAACCACTGTTGCACATTTGCATCATTTTCTCCTCAGGAAAGCATGGAGACATTCTTGAAAAATCAATAAAAACCAAATATTACAGACATATTGCTGGGTGAAAAGTGTTTTTAAAAAATCTGATGAAATATGGTTGAGTGAATTTTGGGAATACTCAACTGACCATATAAATATGTGATCTAGGCATTTGCTTAAATAATAATACTCCTAATTAGCACAATCGCAAATAATTTTAAGTCTATTCAAATACTGTTAAGACAAACTTTTGAACCCATTTAGCAACAGTAACTCTAAGCATCTGCTGATTATGTCTGCTGTAACGTTGTCAGTTTGACTGAGATATACGATTTCATGCAGGCAATGTCAGTTTGACAGCAAGTTGTCACTTGATTTCTATAACACCACTGGGATGATGATTCTATAAAGCCTGCGCTCCAATATGTGTGTATTGCTTTCAAATGACATTTCGTAAACATTTTGCATTTCACGAAAAAAAAGAAAAAGAATCAGAAAGCACAATCACTCAAAGGCAACTTAACCTGATCCGAGTCAGCTTTTAATGACGACACAAAACAAACCCTTAAACCTACAAACACATTTGCGGTTTCTTTCCCAAATAAAAAGTAAATCTGTTGTTCAGAAGGGACGTATTCTCTCTCTGCAGTTCCGCAGTATCACTAATTGCCGGCATAAAAGTCTTTGGAAGCGTATGAGTGATAGAAACAGCATGCATAATTCAGAGAAATAGAGAGGAAGGAAAAGGAGAGTGAGGAGGAAAGCAAGAGGCTCTGGTGAACTGTGTGTCTGTATCAGCACATTGTGGCGTGTTTGAAAAAGGAGCAGCCGCAGTATGGAGACATGGCATAATTAGTTTGGGGAGATTGCAGGCTGTGGGGTAGGATTAAGGGTGCAGACACTAATAACGGCATATGAACTTCATACAAACATTTTGATTATACATTTAAACCCAGTTTAACCGAAGGTGAAGCCCCTTGATGAAGTGGGACATGGTAACAGTGAGGACACAATGTGACTTCTGACTGAGATACAAATTAGCATTCTGAGCTTTCATTTCAACTGCTGCTTTGGGATATTCCTACATGAAACCTTTCTACAGTCGGATATCGAAGATATCATTTCCTGATGGATACGTATTATGGAAAGAAAATGGAGATGCTAAAACTTTGCAGTTGTTTAGTTGTCAGCAAAGATGCCTCCTAGAAACCAAAATTGCAGGACAAATGATGCAATGCTATAATGATAGCTTTGTTCGGCACATTATGCTATTGTACTAGAGGGAGGGCCATTTATCAGGTTTTATACACCTACTTTTTAATATAATTTACAACACACACTCTTATGCTCACCAAAACCACATTTATATGATTGCTATTGTTAATAATTAAATATTTGAAATAATTAAAATAATTTTATAATTAATTTAAATTCAAATAATTTCATGTCATTTTCGATTTTAATATATTTTAAAATGCAATTTATTCATTATGGCAAAGCTGAATTTCCAGCAGCCATTACTTCAGTGTTACATGAACTTGATCATTCAGAAATTATACTAATTTGGTGTTCAAGAAACATTTCATAATATTATCAATGTTGAAAACAGTTGTGCTGCCTAATATTTTAGTGGAAATTATAATACTTTGATGAATATGGAGTTGATAATAATAAGATGAATACAAATACATATATTGTAACAGTGTTAAACTTTTTGATTTTACTTTTCAACAATTTAATGCATGAAATGAATGTATTAATTTCTTTAAAAAAGACACATGAAATGAAAGTGAATGCAGTCTGAACAGGCCACATACAACGTACAGTCTGAATAGTTGTTCAATAATAATAATAATAATAATAATAATAATAATAATTTAGAATTTCCAAATCAAATTTCCCCTGCAGTTTGAACAAAGCCTTTGACTCACTTATGCATTTAATTTGCTTAAAGCTTAATCCAAGTTGTGGATTTTTAGGTTTCCTTGTTGAAAGCCCAACTTCGAGTACATTCTGACTTTCTGAGGTAAATAGAACTCATTCAACTGGTATATTAAATCTACTGGCGTCACTAGCATCACTTACTAATATGTCAGACAGACATATTGACATTTTTCTCTGAATTGTATTTTTGTTTTATTGCTAGGATGCTGGCAGGAGACATTTTTAAACAAAAGCAAAGGTGGTAAAATGAACAGACAGGGAGGAAAGCATGTCTCATTACATGTGAAATGTACAGTGCGTGGTGCCCCACTTCTCCGGCTCCAAATGTACAGTCTTGTGATATTGGTAATTGACCAGTCTCACAATTGTTAGCAATTGAAGGAGCAAAATATAATTGGAAAAGGAACAGCAAGATGTAAACAAGTCAATAACTTGTCACACAAGCTACCTGTGTGTGGCTAATACGCAAGACTTAATTGGCCCGATAGAGAAGATCCCCGAGCATTTGCCAATATTCCGCAGGACAAGCAAGAAGCTAGCATTTATTCCTGACATCCAGCTGTTCTCAGAAAGTAACCAGATGGTAAAAACAGACCAAAAATATTCTCCTGCACAGGAAGAATTCAACAAGAAGCTCTCGTTGATTTAGCTTTGCCACAATTAATTCATCCAAGCATCGACATCTGACATGGAGTCGATGTCTGCAAAATATGATGTCTCTTTACTGATGCTGCAATGCTCTGAAACGGCCTAAATTTACATGAGCAGTTGTTTTTGATTACAACAGAATAGTAGTAAACTGGTGGCTGGGAAAAGCAGGCTTTAGGTAGAATTAGAGGTAAGCACAGTCAAATCTGCAGGCTCTTAAGAGAATAATTGTGTCCCTGTAGTGAACAAAATTGACGATGAAATCCACCAGATAGGGCTGAATTAATTCACACTGGGTTTACACCCCCTGTTTACTTCAATTTCACATAATTTAAATTCAATTTTGTCCAATTACTATCTCGTTTTCCACACCTGGACAGTGCTGCTATGAGAGGTGAATATCTCCCTATAGAGATTTATTTACAAATGAATGAAAGCACTGATGCATTCAGTGAAACAAATCACAGTTATCAAAACAAACCTAAATTAAGATCAGGTTTTTTTTTTCTGACAATAGTATCAGAATACTGTCACAGAATGTCACAATAAATATGGTGCTATAGTACGGTACATGTGTTCGTACAACCAAAACTTTATTTTTAGCTTAGTGTTACTAGTCTTCATCATAATCTTTACTCTAAACAGGTAAATCAGTAAATTGTTCTTATGACTTATATTCAGATAAAAACACTGAATATTTAGCATAAACTGTTTTTTTTTTGTCAGATCGTTCTAACATGCCCCCACATGTCCACATCACGATGTGGGAAGATTTGCATAACGCCGCCCAAATGTTCATGCAAAGAAAGAAGGCGTAACTTTGATTCTCGTTGTAGTATTGTTGCTGCCGCCATGTCGTGAAGACACTGTAGGTTTCGTGGTGAAAGTGAAACTACTTTGTTTGGCCTTCCAAAAGAGGACGATATCCGCTTCGTCATGCCTGGAGCTGATCTGTGCTGGTCGCTGAGGAAATACATCAACTAGGATCGCCGGATCAGCTTTCACCGTGGACGAAGCGGAGTCCAGCCCGGGGTCGTCACATGTGGTTGCCGCAAGCCCCCCGCTTTTATGTTTACGCGGCGCGATGCAACACAATACGTAAAAAGACCATATAAGTCATTATATTCCGTAATTATAACCCCACTGGATGCAACAAATGCCTCGTTTATAATGGGTTTTTATGTTTTTGTCTCATCGCTCCGGCCAGGACATGGCATCACAGAATGGTAAGGGGCGTAACATTGCCGTCACATGCTTGAGGTATTCGGCCAATCACAACGCACTGGATAGCTGGCCAATCACAGCACACCTTGCTTTTCAGACCGATCAGCTTTGTAAAAACCGACGCGTTTCAGAAAGGTGGGGCATAGAGGAGAAACAATAATTTTCAATATGTGGAAAATAATGTGTTTCTTTAACCTTAAACCGCATAAACACATTTCATTACACCAAATACACAAAATAATGTTCTTTTTAGCAACATCATATGACCCCTTTAAAATGTAATTTATTCCTGTGATGGCAAAGCTGAACTTTCAGCATTAATTACTCCATTATTCAGTGTCACATACCCATCTGATCCAGCTGATTTGGTGCTCAAAACATTTATTATTGTTATTATTAGCAATGTTAAAAATAGTTTTGCAGCTTAATATTTTTATGGAAACTGTGATGCATTGTTTTATAGATTCTTTGATGAATAAAAAGTTCTAAAGAACAAGGTGAAAAGTAAAGTGTATGTGTAGTTTTTAACTTATTTATAAAAATATTTTTAAGAAACTAGATGAAAATTGTCCTCATTACATTTATATTTTTTGTCTTGCATATTTGTGATGAACAACACAAATCATTACATCACTCACAGTATCATATACGAGATGATATACAAAACTGCACCAAAAATGTCAAGACACATTGTTATTTTGTTCCTCATATTTTTGTTTTGGTGGATAAACACAGGGACTATTCAATACGTTTTACCATATGGAAAAAAAAAAAAAAAAAAAATAGCAGCAATCCTAGATAAACTTCTGATGGTAATGGTTCTAATAAAGGTTCTTGTCCTTGACTTCAATTGTACACTTTACAATGCCACAGTTCTAAATAAAGTTAACGACCAACTGGAAAGGTTTTATTTGCCAAAGCCAATTTTCATTTGCATTTGGTAGTAATGCAGTCATGGTCAGAGTAAATGATAACTTTGACCTGCTCAATCCAACCTTGAGAAATCCATTGTATACTGATAAATATATAATTATGTTTACAGAATACTTTCAACAACCGTGAGAGCTTCTGAACTTGAAATATGGTATGGTAAACAAAGTACACACTCAGGGCCAGATTTACTAAACAGGGCAAATTAGCGTGAGACAACAATCCCATAAAAGCAAGATGGGAGTGGAAAGTTCTGCAATGATCTACTGACAATGTGCAAATGAAAAAAACACATCCACAGTCAGATCACATCCATAATGGCTAGCGCAATCTAGCAAGAGCAGCACAAATTATCGTAGGGTCTCAAACAAGCAGAGCTGATGATAATCAGATGTGAGTAATCTATTTACAACACAGGTGCAAAATGGGTTAAGACATGCTTTTTTGAGGCGTTAAATAATGGCGCAAATACCAGTAAAATGACTATTGCAAACCTTAGTAAATCACCTTGTATGATTCATTTAAAATACTCTCCTCCCATAAATGTTGCATCTGAAAAGGAAACTACAAATGCATAAGGTCAGCCGAAAAAAACAACAACTGTGCCTTTTACTGTCTTTAGTAAATCTTGACAGTATTTTGTTAGAGCCAAAAGAGAGTTGTTAGTAAATCAATCCCTTAAAATCAAGAGTTGCAAAACTAAATCTAGGAACAAAGTGGGTCAGTTAGGTTGTAAGTGTATCTCTATGACTTTTTTTTCTCTATCTATCTATCTATCTATCTATCTATGAGAGGTGAATATCTCCCCATAGAAATATATTTACAAATGAATGAAGGCACTGATGCATTCAGTGAAACAAATCACAGTTGTCAAAACAAACCAAAATTAAGATCTTTTTTTTTTTTCTCCAGACATCAGTATCAGAATTGCTTTGTCAGATGTCATACACCCTGGGGTGTGTAATACAACGCTACTGTCACATAATGTCACAATACAATATAGTGTTATTGTACAGTACATGTGTTCCTATAACCAGCACTTTATTTTTAGCTTAGTGTTACTATCTTCATAATCATCATCATCATCATCTTTAAATCAGTAATATGTTCTCATAAATCACATTCAGATAGACACACAGAATATGTAGCATAAACTGATGTCAGACCCAGGGCCGGATTTACGCATAGGCATTCTAGGTAAAAGAACCAAAACACCAGAAGACATTGAACAAATAAATATAACAAACAGTAGGGTAAAAAATGACAAACTATTTCCATGTCTTCCAACTTTTTTATATAACATACTTACAGTCTGTGAGTCAGAACAGCCGGGATTGTAGTCTTCTCTACCAGGATCAGGAAACAGGATCAAATAAAATGCGCTGGACACATCTGAATATTTGGGTTGAACTGTTCTGGAACGTTGTTGTAAATACAACTTAACCACTGATTTCGGATTGTGTCCTCTTTTGGAAGGCCAAACAAAGTAGTTTCACTTTCACAACGAAACACACAGCGTCTCCACAACATGGTGGCAGCGGCCACAGCAAGATTAAAAGTTACGCCTTCTTTCTTTGTGTGAACATTTTGGCGGGGTTATGCAAATCTTCCCACATCGTGACATAGACATGAGGGGGCGTGCTAGAATGAGCCATTTTAGGTAGGCGTGGTTGACTCTTAAATTTTATAAAGAATATCTCTTTGGATTTGAGACTTTAGTCTTTGCAACTTTACAGATCTTCTTTATGCACCAAGAGCTTGTAACACTCCAAAGAGAAAGGAAAAATTGAAATCGCATCATATGACCCCTTTAAGTATAAATAAATAAATACATAAAGGCAGAAATAAGACGGTCCCTGCGTCCCAATGTTCATACTAGCCATCCTAAATAGTATGTGAGATTAGAATAAGTGTGTTCCAAAACATAGTATGTTGAAAAGAGTATGCCAAAAGTCCCCAGATGGTCTACTATTTCAGGTTGATTTTTGAAGTGTGGATCAGTGTTAATTTCGTTAACGAATAATTTTCGTCATAATTTTCGTCAACCGACATTTTTCTCATAGACGACAACAAGACAATAACGAACTAAAACTCTTTTTGAATGACAAAAACTATGATGTAAATCTATTGACTTTCGTCAACGAATAAAAACGAGACGAAAATATGAATATCATTCAAAATGAATCTGCTGCATGGTTCAGAGGTTAGATGCGTACATATGAACCGGCGGGACATAAGCTAACA
>NW_015652333.1:68738-70836 GCF_001515625.1 Sinocyclocheilus rhinocerous | reverse complement strand
TTCGTTCCGCCTTCTCTCGAGACCTTATGTAAACAAAGTCATGCCCATGACCCCGGAGGCGGAACTCCCGCACGTATAAAAGCGGGTTTTACTTCCGGCTCGTTCTCTTTACCTTTCTCGCCTTGAGAGACCTGGTACTGGTAAGAACGATCTAATTTATATTTCACCATTCAATTCTTCACCAGATGGTGCAGGTGTCTTGAGTCCCTGTGAATTGTGATGTTTTTTTCTCTGCTGAATTGCAGTTGGAAGAATTTACCATCACTGCATTATTGTTCATTAGGCTAGTTATATATACTAACAGTTCAATTGGGATTATTCTGATTTGTTTTTCAGAGTATTCATCAGTGGATATTGAATATACTTCATTAAAAAATTTTGGTGAGTATTGTATATTTTCTCATATCCTATATCACTTTTCCCAGTTGTTGGGATTGATAAAGGCCTGCTAAGTACGTTCGCGTACTGGTGCGGGTCTTTGGATTTGTGTCAGCTTGATATGTTTCACTGCTGTTCGCAGCCAGTGTGTTGTGTGTGGCTTACCTACTGCACCAGGAGTATTGTGGCTTCTCAGTGCTGCAGGTTTTGTCGCTCAGCAATGGACCCTCGTGATGGGCATAGGGAATGTCCTTCATGCTTGGGGGTTGCTCATTTGAAAGAGGATGTGGATAATCCCTGCACTGCAGCTTGTGATCTACCTAGAGATTAACGAATTCGTCGCGCTAATAGGGCATGCAGCTCTGCTCCTGAGCGTGGTAGGGTGAGGGAACGTTCATCGGACAGGCATGGTCATAAGCGCCCACGCAAACACTCATGTGACTATCATGACTCCACACACAAATCAAGCCGTGAGTTTGTGGCTGAGGCAACTAAACGTCCAACGCCAGCTCCGACAACAGAAGGTGGTAACACTGATACTCATCTGCAGATCCTAGCAGCTATTCAGAGTTTATCACGGAGAATGGATCAGTTTGAAGCTAATCGGTCCTCCTCCTCATCTCTACCTCCCGGTAAGGAGGACGTTCCAACGGATGGGCAACAGTCCCATCCTGGGGAAGATGCAAAGGATGCTGATGTGTTATCACTTCTGGCTCCCCACTCTCTCTTTGATGATACACAACAGTCGGGAGAAGGGAGCCAATGTGAAGGAACTCATTCAGACTCTGCAGAAGTTGATGATGAATCATCAATGAAAGAGGAGTTTCCTCAAATACCCTTATTACTAAGGTATTTAGTGCAGCCAAGATCGTTGGCCTGCAGTCTACATTGCCTGATCCTGCTCCTGTTGGGGGTGTATGGGAAGGCATATCTCAGAATAGTTCTGCACCTTGTATTCCAGTGGCAGACGACTACACGTCTATGTTGAGAACAGCTTGGAAGAAACCGTCTCAAAAGCCTCAATTTAATGCAGGCTGTAGACGGTTGGCCAATGCCCGTTATCCTACAGAAACTGGATTGGGGGACATGCCGCCAGTAGAATGAGTGATAGCTGCATGGACTGCCTTAGGCCCCATCCGTGCTTCCAATAACCCTCGCTGTCCCAGGGAAGGAGTGTCAAAACTGACTGTCTGGTTTCACGGTCCTTTAATGCTGCTGCACATGCAGCCCGTAAAGGCAATGCTTTGGCTATCCTGCTAGCAGCTTTGCTAAAAACAATAAGCGTGGATGACCAAGATTCTAGGAACCTTGTTGATTCAGCTTTGGCCGCCCACTCTCAACTGACACGTGATGTGGGGGAGGTAATGTCTTCGGCTATTTTATGTCGTAGACAAATATGGCTGGCACAAACCACTTTGCCTGACGCCATAAGAGGTGAGCTAATGAATTTGCCAGTGATGCCTGGTCAGGTCTTTCATTCAGACTCTCAAGAAGTGCTGGATAGGGCAGAGCGCTCTATCACAATGAGGGAAACTGTTCAGCGAGCCTGTCATAAACCTCCCACAGCCTCCAGGCAGAAGTATAAAGAATCCCAGGGGATGCAACAACCTGCTTGGTCTAGGCGCACGGGTAGTAATCCAGCTGTTGTTCAAGGGCAGAGCTTTCGTGCCCAAGGGCGGAATCCTCCCACATATTCCCAGAGGAAATCTCAGCCCCGGGG
>NW_015652333.1:59407-68608 GCF_001515625.1 Sinocyclocheilus rhinocerous | reverse complement strand
TGACCGTCTGGTTTCACGGTCCTTTAATGTTGCTGCACGTGCAGCCCGTACAGGCAATGCTTTGGCTATCCTGCTAGCAGCTTTGCGAAAAACAATAAGCGCGGATGACCAAGATTCTAGGAACCTTGTTGATTCAGCTTTGGCCGCCCACTCTCAACTGACACGTGATGTGGGGGAGGTAATGTCTTCGGCTATTTTATGTCGTAGACAAATATGGCTGGCACAAACCACTTTGCCTGATGCCACAAGAGGTGAGCTAATGAATTTGCCACTGATGCCTGGTCAGGTCTTTCGTTCAGACTGCTCAGCGCTCTATCACAATGAGGGAAACTGTTCAGCGAGCCTGTCATAAACCTCCCACAGCCTCCAGGCAGAAGTATAAAGAATCCCAGGGGATGCAACAACCTGCTTGGTCTAGGCGCATGGGTAGTAATCCAGCTGATGTTCAAGGGCAGAGCTTTCGTGCCCAAGGGCGGAATCCTGCCGCATATTCCCAGAGGAAATCTCAGCCCCGGGGGAGAAAACAACAGGGAAGTTCACGGAGGTATGCAGGCAGAGACGGACCTGCATAGGGATCAGGGGCCAGCCGTCGACTGTTCCTCCCAACTTTTGCGGGCCAGTTGGGAAAAAATAGTCTCAGACCCGTGGGTTTTATCCACCATAGCTTACGGGTACAGACTGCAATTTCGACTGCGCCCTCCACCCTTTTCAAAAGTCCGAATGACTGTTGTCAGGGACCCGCAACTGAAGTCCATACTGGTAGAAGAGATAGAAAATCTCTTGCAAAAAGGAGCAATTTCAATGGTGCCCTTCAACGCACAGCAGACTGGATTTTATTCAACTTATTTCATAGTGCCAAAAAAAGATGGCGGTCATTGTCCCTTTCTAGACCTCAGGAGACTCAACCAATAGTTGAAAGTTCATCCATTCAAAATGATCCATACAAGGATTGTAATGCAGTCCATAAGTGCAGGAGAATGGTTCACATCTCTGGATCTAAAAGATGCCTATTTTCATGTTCCAATTTGCCCAGAGCACAGGCCCTTCCTCCGCTTTGCTTTTCAAGGCCAAGCCTTTCATTTCAGGGTTCTACCAGTCGGCCTGTCATTAGCACCAATAATCTTCACTCGGGTGGTTGCAGCCACCCTAGCTCCCCTTCAGTTACGAGGGATCAAGATCCTGCCATATCTGGACAATTGGCTAATTTATGCTCCTTCTCGAGAGCAGGTAATTCAGAACACAGAAGAAGTTCTAGCCCATATTCAGTTCCTGGGGTTCACTGTGAATTGGAAGAAGAGCAGTCTCCAGCCCAAACAGCAGGTGGATTTCCTGGGTCTACAGTTCAATTCCTTGACAATGGAGGTATGTCTTACTCCTCGGAGGATAGACAGCCTGGAGAAAGCAATAAATCACTTCCAGACAGGGAAGATTGTGACAGCCCACAGGGTCCAGAAGCTATTAGGCATGATAGCAGCAGCATCGATAGTAATTCCCTTAGGTCTGTTGAGGGCACGCCCTATACAACGGTGGTTCAACTGTTTTCGTCTTCATCCGAGAGAGGATCGGAGGAAGAAGCTGTGTGTTTCACAGGCCTGCATGCGAGCCTTACTTCCCTGGAGGAACAGGCGTTTCCTTCGCAGGGGAGCCCCATTGGGCAATATTCCCCACAGGAGATCAGTGATCACAACCGATGCATCACTGACAGGTTGGGGAGCCGTTTGGGAGGGCAGGTCAGTGAGCGGCAAGTGGGAACCCCCTTGGTCATCAGAGCACATAAATGTGCTAGAACTGAGTGAGGGCTGTTCATCTTGCTCTGGAAGCCCTATTGCCAATTATTTGCTACAAACATGTGCTGATAAGAATGGACAGTACCTCTGCAATTTACCACATACATCACCAAGGAGGGACGAGATCGCTAAGACGCCTTCAGGTGGCAACAGATCTATTAACATGGGCATGTCCACGGCTGTCCTCACTAAGAGCAATCCACATTCCGGGTACAGCGAACAGAGCAGCCGACATTCTGTCCAGGATGGGGCCTCTCCCAGGGGATCTCCAGGACGGCCTCTCCCAGGGGAGTGGAGGCTACACACAGAGGTGATAGCCCAAATTTGGGCTCGATATGGGACAGCCCAGGTAGATCTTTTTGCATCCGCGGAAACGACCCATTGCCCGAGATGGTACTCTCTCAAAGTACAGGACGACAGTTTGGGCCTGGATGCTCTGTCACAAGAATGGTTGACAGACTTATTGTACGCTTTTCCCCCCTTTCCCCTAATACCTCAAGTTCTTCGGAGGATCAAGGAAGGTTGCCACATGATTTTGGTAGTTGCTCCACGTTGGCTAGGAAGGCCATGGTTTTCAGAGATGATTCAGCTGATTCGGGGTCAACCGTGGCAGCTACCATCACGGGCAGATCTCCTGTCACAAGTGGGTTGCCAAATTTGGCATCAGAACCCAATGGCTCTGTGCTTGTGGGTGTGGTCCCTGCAGAGCCTGTCCCTTAGCAGCTAAATTATGCTGTGCAGGAGACTCTAAACAATGCTAGAGCCCCATCTACTCGTGCTAACTATGCCATTAAATTGAGAATCTTTTCAGAATGGTGTTTGGGCACAAATGTTGATCCAATAACCTGTTGTTCTTCATTTTTTGCAAATTCAACTAGACCAAGGCAAAGCAGCTAGCACGATCAAGGTCTATACCTCATCTACGACTGTCTACGTTGGAAACCAGAGGGCACAGGGGTGTCACTTTAGCCAAACCCTGCCTTTTTATCAAAAGTAATTAATCCCCAGTTTAAGAATCAAATACTGGAGATGGCTCAGTTTCAACCTCATTCACAGACAAAAGAGGAAGGCTTGCTTTCCCTATGTCCAGTAAGGGCATTACATACTTATCTGAATGTTACTCAGCCTTTGAGAAAATCTCATTCTCAACTTTTTGTTTGTCATGGAAAGACCAGGCTAGGGTTGCCACTTTCGAAGCAACGTCTGTCACACAGGTTGGTTGATGTTATCTCCCATACTTATACAGTGAGAGGGTTGCCGGTTCCTGTAGGAGTTCGGGCCCACTCAACCAGAGGTGTAGCGAAAATGTTTCTAGGGTTTGGAAGAGGTAATCAAGAACCATCACAAACAACGGGAGCGCTCAATATTGATCATTGAACTACCTGCAATTTGACGTTTCACCATAGAACACATACAACATAACATTATGCATTGGCACATAATAAGAAAGATACAAACACAAACGGCAGTTTTAAAAGTTACATCCCAAATCAAACCAGAGTATGCAATGACTAAGTCTCCATCATGCATTTGTTTAGTTAAAGCCTTATCCTTCTTATCAAGACCCTGTTGAGCTTTAACAATGTGGTTATCTTTCCTTTGCATTAATGACATCAGCATATCATCCAGTTTTGGTAACTCAAAATCTAATTCAGGAATTTCTTCCACAAAGCCAAATTGTTCCTCTGGTTTTACTGACATTGCCTGTTGGGTGGCGTTTACATATGGAAAATTATAATTTCCTATAGACCAGGTTGATTCAGGGGTCATACAAAATGAAGTATCATTAATTGGACAGAATGTCTGGTTATTATCAATAAAAATGGAGAAGTGATTTAGAGTTGTTGTAATTGCTGCTCCCACGCTATAAGTGACAAATTATTGCTCCGGAGGTACTATTTACATATGATTAAGATCGGAAAGAACTATCTATATGATAATTAAGCCCTTTGTAGAGAAAGGAGCATAGTTTAATACACAATTTGGAGTGGAAGCTGGGTCGAGGCAGACTATAATTTCTTACAACGTCTTTGCCGTTCAAAAATCAAAGCGCACTTTATTTTATAATGCCATCTTATTGCTCTTCTTTGTAGGTGCATTTTAAAAATGTTTTCCCAATCAATCCTGGACTCCTGCTCAAAATGATAATTTATTATAATGACAGCTACAAAAAAAAAAAAAAAAAACAATAAGCCCGCGAAGCTGTTATCGGTATGGGATTACATCTCTGCCACAATTCTGTGAGCGAAAGATCATATTTTGAGCTCAGAATTGTGGCAGAGATCCTGACGGATGACATGTGTGACAGCTCAGTGGAATCCCAGAAAATAAACCGTGGAGCTTTGACCAATGAGAGAACAGTTTACTCGCGCGTGACTTGTATTAACAAATTTGGTCCGTTTAGAAACTTTGCCATGTGAAAGCGAACTGCACCAAGAATAAAAAGCAACATTGTAATAATTTTAATCCCTGTTTCGGAACAAAGCAATCGATCTACAGGTGTGAAAGCACCCTTAGTCAAAAGACTAAAACTAAATCAAAATTTGCTGTCAAAATTGACACTGGTGTGAATCCTTGTACACTCTAATGGCTAATATTACCCACAATCCATTGCGCTCTGGCGAAGGATTCGGTTCAGAACTACAAACACGAATAAAAAGCATTAAAAAAACTACAAACATGGTGGATTTGCGCGACTGATGGTTAAGTAGACGTTTAGATAAAGGGGTTTAATGCTGCGTTCAAGTCCTCAGGAAGTTTGTACTTAGGAGCAGGGCTGGACTGGGACAAAAAATCGGGCCAGGCATTTTTTGGTCCAGGCGGCCCACCTCCATTTCTATATATATATGTGATATACACTACCAGTCAAAAGTTTTTGAACAGTAAGATTTTTAATCTTTAAGATTTTTTAATCTTTAAAGAAGCCTCTGCTGCTCACCAAGCCTGCATTTATTTGATCCAAAATACAACAAAAGCAGTAATATTGTGAAATATTTTTAATATTTAAAATAACTTTTTTCTATTTGAATATATTTTAAAATTTAATTTATTTCTGTGATTTCAAAGCTGAATTTTTAGCATCATTTCTCAAGTCACATGATCCTTCAGAAATCATTCAACTATTCTGATTTGCTGCAAAAAAAAAACAATTCTTATTTTTTATTATGTTGAAAACAGCGGAGTAGAATTTTTCAGATGATGAATAGAACAGCATTTATCTGAAATGGAAATCTTTTGTAACATTATGAATGTCTTTATCATCACTTTTGATCAATTTAAAGCATCCTTGCTAAATAAAATTATTAATTTCTATAATTTATTTCCCAAAAAAACAAGAAAAAAAAACTCAATTGAACAGAATTGTATAGTGTATAATGTTACAAAAGCTTTTTATTTCAGATAAATGCTGATCTTTGGATCTTTCTATTCATCAAAGAATCTCGAAAAAAATTTACTCAACTGTTTACATTTTGATAACAATAATAATAATAATTAATGTTTCTTGAACAGCAAATCAGCATATTAGAATGATTTCTGAAGGATCATGTGACATTGAAGACTGGAGTAATGATGCTGAAAATTTAGCTTTGATCACAGAAATAAATTACATTTTAATATATATTTAAATAGAAAGCAGTTATTCAGCAACTATCGATTTTCCAGTTGTCCCAAACAGTCGGAAGGGAGCTTCATCAGAGAAAATAACTGCACCAGTCTTCTGCTGTCCAATCCTTGTACTTTCCTACAGAATTTTATCTGTCCTTGACGTTTTTCTTGGAGAGAAGTGGCTTCCTTGCTGCCCTTCTTGACACAAGGTCTTGGCCTCACTGTGCGTGCAGATGCTCTCACACCAACCTACTGCCATTCCTGAGCAAGCTGCGCACTGGTGGTGACACGATTCTATCGGACTCCTCAGGAGAAGACAGTCCTGGCGCATACTGGACACTCTGGGACGTCCTGAAGACTTCTTCACTGCAGTTGAACCTCTCTTCTTAAAGTTCTTGATCATCCGGTAAATGGTTCTTTCAGGTGCAATATTCTTTGTAGCAATTTCCTTGCATGTGAGGCCATTTTGATGCAAAGCGATGATGGCTGCATGTGTTTCTTTGGAGGTAACCATTACTAACAAGAACACAATGATTGGAAGCACATCTTCCCTCCTTTTATAGCAGTCAGTCTTCTCTTACAATCTAATTAGTATGATAGTGATTTTACCTGACTAGTACTCATTCACACTTTCACATGTGCTGCTGATATGATTAGTCAATTAATGTTAGCTGGTCATTTTGTGTCAGGATCAAAAATCCTTTTTTGTGAAAAATAAATTTTTTGGCCAATGAAGCTTTTAGCAATTATTTAATATGCATCTGATCACTCTACACAATAATCTAGAAACAATGTGAATGAACACCGCAACAGCTTAAGCAGCAAACTTTGCAAAACACAAAATTTATGTCACTGCCAAAACTTTTGGCCATGACTGTATAAGTAGGCACATTGGGACGCAGCAGGTGTTTCCTTTTTTAATGAATCAGCTCTTTGAACGAATCGGTTGAATGAATGATTCAGTGACTCACTCATTAACACAATCAAATGCTTCGTTCCTGAATGAATCAGCCGTTTTAATGAATCAGTTTACTGCCACCTGGCGGTTTTATTTTCACATTTCAACTATTTTTTTCATGTTTTAAATAGTTTCAAATATCAGTGTTCAAAGTTTTATGTTTAAAACAAAGCATTATTTATGCATTTGTAACTGCAGGTTAAATGCATCCATGTCCCCTGTGAGCTACATTAAACTATGTAAATACATCTAAATGCCACTTCAGATGCAGATTCCAGAAATGTTTTCTTATGTTGGAATGCAAGAGACCGAGTACCGGATGAAGTGCCTCTTATGCTAACCCAAAGATACAAAATGGAAGAAAGAGTTAGATTTTTTTTTTACCAAACTTTGTATAAAGATGATTCTCAACTATGTTATAACAGAATGATTTGATATACCATTTTTCTTTATGCAAAATGTGTGTAAAATGGCTATGAACAGGTTTTCTCATTATATATAATGTATCTATAAACTAAGTCTAATTTGCATATTAATGTGTTTTAAAAGAAGTGTAATAATGGGAGTAATATTTGACAAGATTTTCATAATAATATATAATATTTCATAGAATATTGAAACATAATTTCTTTCCCTATTCATTTGTTGTGTCTCCCAAAATGCGTAATAAACATGCTTTTAGTCCCGGTGTCCTCACATGAGGACATGTATGAAATCAACGTCCTGTTTCGTAATAGAAAGTCATATTTTGATTTGAAACCCCATAACATTTTCCTGAGATGTTGATTTATGACACACAGTTTAAAAATTAGTCAGATTTAAATAATAACTACAAAATATTATCATATTTCCATAAGAATGTCACTAAATTAATATCAGACATTTTTGAAGACCAAGGAGAGGGAGTGGTCATGGTGAAACATCCAAACATTTAGTATCTCTGAAAAGCCCTGAATGTTCTCTGTACAGGACATCCAGACTTAAAACTGTGGCATGTAGAGTCTCAGAGAAATACACCAAAATATAATGTCCTCATATGAGGATGCAGGGTCTCAGAAGGTTAAAGTTTATTTTATTTTCAAGTTTTTTAAAGTTGTGTTTTTGTCATTTGTATTTATTAATTTTATGCTGTAGTTTTAATTATTTTAGTACATCAAGTTTAACTAAATGAAAATGTTTCCTTGGCAACTAGCTGGGTGTAACATTTCCGTCACATGCTTGAGGTATTCGGCCAATCACAACGCACTGGATAGCTGGCCTATCACAGTACACCTCGCTTTTTTAGAACGATGAGCTTTGTAAAAATCGACACGTTTCAGAAAGGCGGGGCATAGAGGAGAAACAATAATGTACAGTATGTGGAAAATAATGTGTTTTTTGAACCTTAAACCGCATAAACACATTTCATTAAACCAAATACACAAAATAATGTTCTTTTTAGCAGCATCATATGACCCCTTTAAGTGTGTATTTCAGGTTCCCTATCGATGCTTCACTCGTACAGCGTCTTGCTTAAGACGCTAAGGGGAAAACTCCTTTTTCTCCGAATACTGAAGCCGTTTTCAATCACGCAGTGAAACTGCACGGCCATTGGTTCGTGCAGTGTATTAAAAACGAACCATAGGCTTGGCAGCGGAGCTGCATGAGCCTATGGCGGCACAGCCCGCCAGAGCCCGCCAAATTGGGCAGGGCATCTGGATATATAAGCGTGCACTTTGCCATAGGATCCTCAGATTTCTTCTCCTTCAGCAACGACTACAGATCTTCGCACTACAAGACTAAGAAGCCTTCACCGTGAACAAGCCTCGCAGCCGATCAAGACCCCTCTCTGCTCGGCTGACTTTGCCGCTCTTCAGCTGCCTTCGGCGTCTGCAGCAGCGTGGTCTCCCCTGCACGCAGCTGATGGACACGACCAGTGCGTTTCATGCTTAGGCGCTGCCCACGCTGAAGCTGCACTTAACGAGATGGAATGTCCTCTGCAAGGATATGAGTCTCTCCTCTCTGCGCTCGCGGATAGCTTTCTTTTCAGAAAGCGACTCCGCCCCTCGCGTCCTCCCTCTTCCTTCCTCCCAGGAACCTTTGAGGAAAAAACGGCGGGGCAGAGGATCTCAGCGCTCGGTGATGGGTGAGCTCATGCCGGCTGAGCCCCCGCATGCCTCAATCTCTCCACATAGAGAGAGGCTTCCCCCGTTCGCTGCCAGCACAGGCATGGATGCCGAACTCTTTTGCATTCTGTCTAAGGCTGTTCAAGAGCTGGGTTTGGATTGGTCTCCGTCGGAGGAGCCCACCCGCAGCCGCATGGACGAATTGTTCTTGCCGAGGCGCCGTCAAGCCCCTCGACAACGAGCTTCTCCATTCTTCCCGGAAGTCCATGAAGAGATCAGCAGATCTTGGCGCGCCCCCTATTTGGCCCGCCTGCGTACCTCCTCTTCGTCTGCCCTCACTACGGTCGACGGCGCCGAAGAAAAGGGGTATGACAAACTGCCTCCCCTGGATGAGTCAGTGGCCGCGCATCTCTGCCCGCCCATGGCCATCGGCTGGAAGGCAAAGGCCGCCCACCCGTCCCAAGCCGTGCAGGACTAATTCAGCACTCGCTGGAAGGGCCTACTCATCTGCTGGACAAGCGGCCTCGGCGCTTCACTCAATGGTGGTCCTCCAGGTCCTTAAGGCCAAACTTCTCCAGAAAATGGACGAGTCAGGTCCGGACCCAGCAGCTTGCAAAGAGCTACGCAGCGCGACCGACCTGGCTTTACGCGCCACAAAGATGACAGCTCAGGCGATCGGTAGATCCATGGCCAGCCTTGTGGTGCTTGAGCGCCACCTATGGTTGACCCTCACAGAGATCAAGGA
>NW_015652333.1:57568-59359 GCF_001515625.1 Sinocyclocheilus rhinocerous | reverse complement strand
TAAAGTCCCCTTCCTCGACCCTCCAGTCTCCCCCTCTGGCCTGTTTGGACCTGCGGTCGAAGGGTTCGCAGAGCGCTTCACTGCTGCACAGAAGTCATCCCAGGTAATGCGACACTTCACCCCAAGACGGCGCCGACTCAGCAGCCCGCGAAGCCCGCCTCATCAGCTGCACCGCCGGTCTCTAAGCCTGAGCCCCCGCATCGCTCCAGCTTGGCTAGACGCTACCCATTCCCTAAACGCCAAGGACCCCGGCCAAAGGTAGTGCTGGACCCGGCGCCTCCGGCACCAACCTGATCCGCGGGACAGGAAGAGGAGGGGACAAAGTCTCGCTATCGCCGGACCACCCCCCAAGCAGCCTCTTTTGTGCCTCCAAGCGCCCCATTCACTTTCGGGTGCGGATGGCATTGTGTTTGTGGTAAATACTGTTGTGAATCCCGGGCCCATTCAATTAGCGACCGCACAACTTACCTTATTTACATTTTCAAAAAGAGAGCAAATTTCCTCTTCCGCATTTCACGAGCGTTGGGTCCCCACATGGTGACCTGTCGCTTGAACCAATTCAACCCCTTGCCATGCGGGCCGAGGCCTGGCGAGCCATCCCCGGGGTGTCAAGGTGGGTTCTGGGGATAATAGAACGAGGTTATTCACTGCAATTCGCTCGAAGACCCCCGCAATTCTGTGCCGTGGTCTCCACCTCGGTTCAGAGCGAGGATGCACACGTCCTACGTGCCGAGGTGATGAATTTACTGGCGAAAGGAGCCATAGAAATGGTTCCCCCAGCTCAGAGCGAGTCAGGCTTCTACAGCCGTTATTTCCTCGTCCCCAAAAAGGATGGCGGCCTAAGGCACATCCTAGATCTCAGACACCTGAACTGCACCCTCATGAGACGGCCATTCAGTATGATTACATTCGCACTTTTACGAAGTGCATGGATGCGGCTCTTTCCCCGCTGAGACAGATGGGAATATGCATCCTGAATTATCTCAATGACTGGCTCATCCTTGCCCAGTCAGAGAATGACCTAGTATCCCACAGATTGGCCCTCATGGCCTCTGCGTCTCCAGTACTTCAGCTGGGCCTGCTTCGCATGTGGCCCTTTCATTACTGGCTGAAACCACGAGTTCCGTCCCACGCCTGGCGCCATGGACGCATGCGTGTCAAGGTGAGCATGCGTAGCAGCCCTGGCCCCTTGGAAAGTGGATGGATCGGGGCATGCCCCTGGGTATGGTCTGCAGAAGGAAGGTAGTCTCGACAGACAAAGAAGATCAATGATCAACAGGGCACCTAATTGTCTGGACCTGCTTCCGGTCAAGGCCTGGTCCTTATCCCTTAGGGGGATCTGAACTGCTTAAACCCTAACTATCACCAGGAGAGAAGAAACTCCCTCTGTCTAAAGACCCTTCAAGGACCAGATGTGCAGTGTAACTTGACCGGCTTCAGCATAAATAAACCAGCTAAGAGACAACAGAACAAATGCACGCTCCGCCTTGCAAGAAGTCGATTGGAAGATCGCGTCGTGGGACGGACTTACGCCACGGATCAAAAACCCAATGCAAGACAGACTCACTAATTCCGAGTATGGGTCACCATACTTGGCCACATGTCACATGTCACGTCACATCAACTGCCTGTAAATGTTGGCAGTATGTTTGGGCCTTCGCACCTTCCTGCCAGACCTAAGGGGACACCATGTGCTAGTCCGCTCAGACAGCATGACAGTGGTGTCATATATAAATTGCCAGGGCGGTCTCTCCTCGAAGCGCCTCTTCATTCTGGTAGAGCGCCTCCTGG
>NW_015652333.1:56694-57530 GCF_001515625.1 Sinocyclocheilus rhinocerous | reverse complement strand
GACAGGCTATCCCGTAGCAGCGTCCCCTCAGAAGAGTAGATGCTCCACCCGCATACGGTTCAGAGAATCTGGGAGATATTCGGCAAGGCAGAGGTCGACCTCTTCGCCTCAGAAGACAACTCTCACTGCCCAATTTACTTTCGAAGGACAAGGATGCGTTGGCCCACTACTGGCCCAACCTCCTCCTTTACGCTTTTCCCCCGATCGCCCTGATCCCACAGGTAATCAGGCGAATCAAGGAGCGGAAACACAGGGTTCTGTTCACACCCCCAGCCCGAACTGTAGGCCCTGCACCTCTGGCCTCTCGAAGGGAGCCTGCAGACCTCCCCGAGAGCGTGCTAAACACGATATCTCAGGCTAGAGCACCCTCTACAAGGCGGCTCTATGCACTTAAATGGTCTGTTTTCTCCGCCTGGTGTATGACCCGCGACACAGACCCAATTTCCTGCGACATATCTTTTCATATTGACATATCTTTTGATATTGTCCTTCCTGCAGCTGTTGGATAAGGGTCGTTCCCCTTCCACGCTCAAAGTCTATGTAGCAGCCATAGCAGCTTCACATGCTCCTATAGCTGGCCAGTCAGTGGGCAGGAACAACCTAGTTGTTCGCTTTTTTAAAGGGTCTAGGAGGCTCAACCCGCCTCGCCCTGTCACCGTCCCTGCATGGGACCTACCCACGGTGTTGAGGGCTCTTAAGAGCCCTCCTTTCGAGCCGCCACAGTCCGTTGACCTTCGTCCCCTGACACTTAAGACTGCTCTGCTACTAGCATTAGCATTGTTAAAGCGTATGGGAGATCTGCAGGCGCTATCAGTGAGCCCCACCTGCCTCGAATT
>NW_015652333.1:31707-41299 GCF_001515625.1 Sinocyclocheilus rhinocerous | reverse complement strand
AAGAGCCCTCCCTTTGAGCCGCTACAGTCTGTTGACCTTCGTCCCCTGACGCTAAAAAACGTTCTGCTACTGGCGTTAGCATCAGTAAAGCGTATGGGTGATCTGCAGGCGCTCTCGGTGAGCCCTACCTGCCTCGAATTCGGGCCCAACGACTCAAGGATCGTCCTGAAGCCGAGGCATGGTTATGTACCTAAAGTTTTCTTGACTCCGTTCAGAGCACAGGTCATAGCTCTTTCGGCACTTCCTCCTTCGGAGCAGGACCAAGAGCTAAATCTACTCTGCCCCGTCAGGGCATTGAGGATATACATTGAGCGTTCCGCCCCGTTCAGACGGTCGGATCAGCTTTTTGCATGCTTCGGTGACCACACCAGAGGGTCTCCGGTCACGAAGCAGAGACTTTGCAAATGGATTATTGACGCTATCAAGCTAGCATACTCTTCTTTGGGCCTTCAATGCCCCATGGGAGTAAGAGCCCACTCTACGAGAGGCGTTGCCTCTTCCTGGGCTTGGTCTAGCGGAGTTTCCATAGCAGAGATTTGTGCGTGGGCCAGCTGGGCCTCGCCGTCCACATTTACCAGATTTTATAATCTGGACGTCCCGGCTTTACAAGCTCAGGTCCTTTCTGCTTAATAGACTTACTCTAGCAAAACCAGTGCTACATCAGGCATTTGCCTTCTCGGTACGCTCTTGGCCCCCACTGGGTTCAGAGGCTGCACCAATGGTAAACATATTTAAAAAATAACCCAATAAAATGACCCTGAACGCAGGCTGGTTGAACACAGCATTTGGTTTTAAAAAATAACCTAACATTTTTTAGAGTGTAAGAAATAATAATAGTAAAATATGATAGAAATCTAATTTTTGGGTGAACTTTAATTTTAACACTTTATTTTTTATTTTACATTTTACATGTCACTATAATGGAACTGCTTCCAAAAAAATACCATAAACAAGCAAGTTTTTGACAAGCTGATTGGTTAGCAATGATTTATTATTATTATTATTATTTTTTTACTTTATCTTTGTAAGACTCAGGGGTTTCTAGAGCCCACTATATTTACAAAACTAGTCCTCAATTAAATATAACAACAGAATAAATAAAGGGATTCGCATTGGAATATGAAATGCTCTGAGCATCCAGTGAGTTTTCGCTTGATGCTCAGGAGAACCTAATCACACACAGCACCAAGGTTACTTAGCAACCAGTGGAAAGAAACAATCCGCTGCCCATGGCATTTATACATGCCATTATTGTTGTCTCGGACATATACGTGATCTGAATATGAATTTGGACGGGTCATTTACATTGCTGTCACATCCTCAATGCTTATCAGGCAAATCTGTATGTTAAGATCAAGGTTCATGTACACAAATAATCAAATCTCTGAGGAAACTACACAAAGGCACGTTATGTCTGTTGCTTCAGCAAAGGACTGAGTAGTTGGCTCCACTGTCCTGTAAACAATGTAACTACTGTCAGTCTCAATGAACATGCATGGATCCAGTGGCCGCAGCTGGTGGGCAGCTTTTCATCTCAATGCAGCAATTGGGCTTCCCAATTTTCACCTGACACTCTGTGCCAGCCACGAATGAGGATTAGAATTACAGTGGCTTTTGACAAGCTTGTCAGATGTCAGTCTAGAGAGAGAGAGAGAGAGAGAGAGAGAGAGAGAGAGATATTCGGGGAGAGAAAGAAAAGTGTATCCCCCTAGCAGCGCAGTATGTATCCTCCTGCCATATTATGAGGGACAAAGGCTAAACCCCCTCTTCTTTATCAATGCTCTCTGTAAATATTTACCTTGTATTTGCGTTTGAGAGCATGCGCTGGGGCTGCATGACATGCTTTTGCTGCTGACTTCAAAACATCTGTTTATCAGCACGTATTTTGTGGTGCTTTAGTGGTATAATGTCTTTAAACTATAGGGTTGAATTGATTCAAATTTGTAATCAAAATAATTACATGACATGCAGATTAATCAATCAAATTAATTGCATATATAGATAATCTTTGAAGACAATTGAAAGAATCATGTTTATCACAATGTGACGCAATGCATAATCATATACATGAAGCTGAGGAAGTGACAGAGATTAATTCTGTTTGCCTATTTGGTTCATATTAGCCAGTGTCATTTTATCATTATCTATATATTATTTTAATATATTTTCAATTTGTTTAAATTCTTTTTCAGTTTTAATTTTAGTTTTAGTAATTACGTTATGTGCTCTTTATGCACTTTTGTCATTTTTATTAGCTTTAATTTATTTTTATTTCAGTTTAATAATTTTAGTATTTCAATTTATTTCAGTTAGGTACCAAAGCATCATTTCTCATTTTCTGTAGATTGTTTAAAGTGCCCCTGTCATGGGTTTTTGAAAATTACATTTCATGCAGTGTGTAATGTATCTGTATGTGAATGTAAACAGTCTGCAAATTGTATAGCTGAAAGTGCATCAAAAATAAAGTTATTGTCTCTCAAAAGAAAGAGCCAACTCCGAACCACTGAAACTAGTCGTTTTAAATTCGAATTCCATTCCGCGAATTTCATACATCACAAATTCTTAAATTTTCATAATGCCCGTCTACGTTCTGCATGGACATCCCACGAAAACAAACTTCAAATGCTGTTGCTTGTTCACGTGGATAACGTAATGTTGAGAAGAGAATGTGCTCTTCGCCTCTGAACGTGAATTCGGTTTACTATCACTTCCAAAGGATGAGGCTATGAAGAATCAGTGGTTTAAGTTCACCTTTACTAAGAGACCACAGCAGTATAATCACAACTTTTTGCTTTGTTCCCATCACTTCACTGACGTCCAGTCTCTGCAAGTTCAATGCAGGATTTGTAAACCGGTTGTCTTTGAAAGATTAGTCAGTGCTCAGTTTGTTTGGACCAGCTTGCTCTTCCAAATCACAACCTGTAAGTATGATTAATAATTGTTGCTTTGATGTTCTGTCGAGCATGCAAAATATGTAGTTCTCCAGCTAACTTGCGTAATAGTTCTGCTAATGAGCTGTGGGCCTGCTATTGTCTAGAAATGTGTCGATTAATTTAGAATGTCTGTTGTACGTGGAGTCATGATAAAGGATGGAGCAATATGTTGGTTTACAAATTGTAGTGCTTTATCAGTACTCTTTGTCTGTGTTCGACTAACGCATATACCATTATTGTTTGGGTCTTTACTACCAAGCTGTGGGTCCGGTTCACTAACATATGTGTAAAACAACTTTTTCCCCTCTGATTCTTCTTTTTAGTACGGAAGTCCGAAGAGGCCATGGATTATTATTATTATTTTTCTTTCTTGTTTTTCCGTGATCACGACTTAATTATCTCGTGATCTCGACATAACACGTTAATTTCTCGTGATCACGACATAACGAAAGTTGTTTTCTCATGATCAAGACTTCATTTTCTCGTGATCTCGACATAATGATAGTTGTTTTCTCGTTATCACGACTTAATATTTTCTCGTGATCTTGACATAACAAAAGTTGTTTTCTCGTTATCACGGCTTAATTTTCTCATGATCTCGACATAACAAAAGTTGTTCTCTAAGTTACACAACTGCACCAACAGGTAGCATTATAGAACTAAATATATAACTGATGGGGTGTTGTATACGGCATATCCACTTTACTGCATGCGGTTGGGACAGAATAAGAACCTTCTTCATTTTAAAATATTAAGCCGTAATCACGAGAAAACAACTTTCGTTATGTCGTGATCACAAGAAAATTAAGTCGTGATCATGAGAAAACAAGAAAGAAAAATATTAATAATCCATGGCCTCTTAGGACTTCAGTATTTTAGAACAGAGTGGAGCACTATTATTATTATTATAGGATGAATTATTGATAAGCCGTATTCCAGTACTGGTGATGGGCGTTCCTTTTCCGACATGCTCTGCAAACAGTAGACCAATCACAACAGACCAATCAGAGTAGAGTAGCCTCACGCAAAGGAGGAGTTTGGAAAGAGAAATATTCGAACAAATCATTTGAGAGTCGTTGAGAAATAACGTAAAATGAAATGCATATTATAAGAAAATGAAAGTGTTTTTTGACCTTGCATGCATGTAAATCTGTTGTTGGGAACTCCTAAAACCAAATTATAAACATTTCAAATAGCATAATAGGGGCAATTTAAGTCTAACATTCCATATGTATACTTAATCTTAGCTTTATTTCAATTAAAGGAAATTAATTAGTTGTAGTTAACAATAACAACATTGACATTATATGCTGGTAGAAAGGAAAAATTGAAATCGCATCATATGACCCCTTTAAAGTTTTAACTCCGTTTGTTTCTGGAATACACCCCAGGTCTGTTAGTTATCTAGTTATCTAAACCAGACTGGTAGACGGACAAAAGTACTTACATGACATTTTAAAAAGACAAATTACTGTTTTAGTCTGACTTGAAGATTTAAAATGCATGTGAACATACTGACTGTCAAGTTAAACGTTGTCAAAATTATAAATAATAAATTTTTATTTGCAATAATTAATCAGACTAACTTTGTACATAATACTTTCTACACGCATAGAAAAAAATGATGACAGTGTGTCTGTAAAATTCTGATGAAGCTGTCATCCTGTTTTGGTTACTGTGCACTCAAATCTTCACAAAGCCTGTGATTTTGCACTTTTGCTCAGCAGAAATATCTGCATTTAATGCCAAGATGTCCCAGTTACGCTCTCCTTTGAAGAAATGAATGTAGAATGTTGTACTGGAGAGCGATATCAAGACATTTTTACAGACATTAAATTCCGCTGGCAAGCCAAGCACTCTGTTTCTCTCTTGCTCCCTCTTTCTCTCCCTGCACACACTGCTGAAAAATGCCAGTAAGTGCCTCTAATCAAATTGAGGATATTGTGATTTCTAATTACTTCAGACCATTGATTGGCTACCTCAATTATAATCTCACATTAAACAGCAAATTCCCGGCCAGACCTTGTTTATAGAAATATTTTTCTTTCCATTTTAAGCAAAAACAAAATCAAATGCATGTTGTTTAAATGAATTATCTGCAGTTTCACTAAGGGAATGAAATCCAAGAGAATGAAAACAACCGATAATATGGTATCCATTATATCTGATGATGGTGGCCTAGAGGCTAATAATGTCAATGCCATGTAAATGTTTTTGTTGTTGCTGGGCAAAAAAAAAAGAAAATAAAGAAAAAAAGGGCAAGACTAAAAAAAAAAAGAAAAAAAAAAGTAATTTTGAAAGTTATATAATAAAAGCAATCTATAATAATAATAACAAGACATTGAAACTTGTATTCAGCAAGGATGCGTTAAATGGTAATGCTTTAGATTACAGCCCGCAATTTACAGTGTAAGTAAACCAAATTTACAGCATACCTGTTCATAATTATAGTGTACCTATTAGGCATGGGCCGGTATGAGATTTTACCGGTATGGAAACTTTAAGCAAAAATAGCACGGTTTCAAAGTATCACAGTATTGTTGTTAAAGCTCTAAACAACATACAGAATATTAGGAACAGTAGAATTTGTTTATTTTTTTCTTTGATTTGTTCCCTAAAAAGAAGAAAAATAAAGACTGACATCTTTATTTAACCTATTTAACCTAAATCTTTAATTACAGTAATTTAATTTTAGATATATAATTCATATGCATATCATTTATATCATTTCATATCATTTAGTTATATAATTTCATGTACATAATTTGATTTAATAATAACCCAATTTGAAGCAAAAACAGAATGGTCTGACTTTAACTTTGTAAAATTATACTACATGTCTGAACGAAACAAAGACAGCAGAAGCGCTGAATGAGACGCAGATTCACTCTCTGACAGCAGGAGGCACTTATGGAACAGCAGATACAGTGTTTCCTTGGTTACCGCTGTAAACAAAGCAGGGCTGCGCTGAAACATTGCTTTAATGTGAACTATACAGAAACGAGATGAAAAGAAAATACCATCGAAACTTTTCTGAAGACAGTCAGTTCCCCTCAGAAACACATTCATATAAACACCCAAATCAATATTTAGGATTTTCTTCCAATAGTTTGTGCATCATGAACAGTGAGTGATCTCCCTGCTACAGTATTTTTCTCTATGCGTCCGTCTTCAGTGTCTCTGGCCTCTGTTAACGGACGTTTACAGACTTCATATTTTCACATAAATGAGATTTTGGAAAATGATTGCATTGCAAAGCAGTTTGTACAAGTCCAGAACAGAGACTAGTTAATAATAAAAAAAAAACGTCCCGTTGCCGATCGCGTAAGTTCCACTGGAAACTCTTTCGGCCATCATACACACATGTGACTGACTGCTGCACCAACATGAGGAGGAGGGGTCGTGAGGGATTCCTTCCTACACTTTCAGACTTTGAGGAGACATGAAAAACAGTGCATACCGCAGGAACGTTATAACTGAAAATATTAGTGGTTTTGAAACTGTGAAAATTTCAAATCACGGTATACCTAGATAACGGTAATCGGCCCATGCCTAGTACCTATACAGTACATCCAGTACCTCCGTGTAGGTATAAGAGAACAATCTGCAACATTTAGGGAATAAAGAGGCAATAACCTGGAAAAAAAAAAAAATACATATATTTGTACTATAAATATATTGAATATACGGGGTACCTATTCTAATATTACATGGTATGTATGACCTAATATGTTAAACAACAATTTTACGTTTACAAACGATTTAGCAATAACATACACATAAAAAACGCTGGGTTGTTGTTTCAATCCAAACGCTTGGTTGAAACTGTTGGGTAAAGAAGCTGGGTTGATTTGATCCAATTTGGGTTGATAATCGCAAGTAACCTGATGAATGTGGACGTAAAAAAGAACATGCACATCATGCGAGTTCAAACACAAACAGCTCTGTGTTCTGTACCGAAATCCATGTTTGTGGTGCTTAAGACAGGAATATGTGTGGAAAATAGAAGAAAACGTCTCGGTTACGTATGGTAACCCTCGTTCCCTGAAGGAGGTATCCTTGCCTCCAGACGGAAACGAGTCAGTAACTGAAGAATGCTGTCTCTCCGAATGTGAGACAGCATGGCAGACATTGTGACAGATTATGGTCTGCTCTGAAACCAAATGACTTTTGAGTTGTTCACAGTAAGGCCCAGCTTCTGTATATGCTCCAGAATAATCATGGTGTCACGTAAAGCACGCACTCTTGTTGGGGCACAGAGCAGCCAAATCGTCTAAATAGGGCAGAATCCTCATGCCCATGAACCAAAGGGGAGAAAGGTAAAAGGTAAAAGGGGAAAAAATCTCGTAAAGACACGAGGAGCCAGAGACAGAGGTGTAAAGAGTACCTAAAAGCCATACTTGAGTAAAAGTACAGATACCTTACAGTGAAAATTACTCCACTACACGTTACATGTCACCAATTCCAAAACAACTTGAGTAGAAGTCTTAGAATTGCTGGCTGCAGTCATGTCCTCATCTCATATATAAAACACCTGTGATTCACAAATACTTAAGGAACTCGCATTCACATAAAGTAGCCTTGTTGACAAGTTTGGGTGAGTAAGGGCAAAACGCACAAGATGCAGTACTTTCAGTGACCTGTAATAGGCAGTATCACATCTTTTGTAGCAGAAATGAACTGCTGCAGAAAAAGCTAGGTCCATGCAAAATTTAATGTGTAACTGCAACACTCATTTCAAATGTAGTGGAGTAAAGAGTACAGATACTCATTCAAAAATGTAGTGAAGTAGAGAGTAAAAGTTGCTAATATCTTTGATACTCAGTACAACTACAAAGTACCCGAAAAGATACTCAAGTACAGTAACTAATTACATTTACTCCAATACTTTACACCTCTGGCCAGAGATAGCCCGCACAGTAGGCACGCATGACAATTATTACATATTACAGTTTTATTTATTTTTTTCTCAAATAATCAAATAATCAGTGACCATATAAGACTTTCATAAACATAAAAAACAATATAACAAGGACATATATACATACACATCATGACAAAAAGAGAAAAAAAAAATCATATGGCCATTGTAAGCTTTTATGTTTGGAAACCATTTGCTGCCAGTAAGAACAGAAAATCTCCACACTCTTCAAGGATGTGGTCATTATTTGACAAATTAACAAGTGCTGAATATTTCCATGCACAAGATTTCCCACATTTTTTTGTTCCATACTGAATCAGTATGTGGATTGACTCCAGCTGAGACATAGCCTATTCATTTACCTATAATTTAATAGAAATTTCATACTCAAGAAAGCTTCTTTCCAGTCTGTTTTTGCACAGATTGTCTTTGGGTCTATGTGGGAGCAACATCAGAAGTGCACACCCGCACATGCGTGCAGCTTCGAGGGAACGGTGCCCATGAACTAGCGACTTAATGAGATCTCCTATCACCATTGTGAGCATTGTGGTGTTGAAAAGTGCACTTAACCCCAGGATGCTCCAGAGGCGGTGTCCATGCAATTAGTGTAATGTAAGTCACTTTGGATGAAGAAGAGTCTGCTAATGATGAGTAATAAAGCAATGGGAAGTCATATTAGGTTTGTTTGTTGAGGACTATCTATTTTTTTTTCTCACACATTGACATGACTTCAAACTCCAAATTCCTTATAAATAATAACCATAATTTTAATTAGAAAAAAAATCAAAGGGCATGATAAACTCCAGCAATTAATTGTATTGATTTTTACATACCCTAAGCCTCAGCTCGATAATGCCTAACCTTCAGGGTGTACTTAAAAAAAATAAAAAATAAATAAATAAAGATAAGTAACTGTAGAAAATCCTGCCTGAATATCTGAACTGCATGACGGAAACCATAATACTAGGAAAGAATAAGACAAAAACTAATAAAATGCAAGATTATGCAATACATAAAAAAGCAATTCTCTCAAGTTAACAACAAATAAAGGATGCTGTTGTACAGCTTGTTACATACTGCAATTTGCACCATTGTTAAAGCAATTTTGCCAGTCTTCTCCTACTGTATATCTATCTGTGTCAGCTGACATACGTTGTTTATGTACAGCTGATACTATCCAAGATGGCGCTACAGGGTGATGCGGAGGAGACGAATTGTTGAATAAAGTCGTTTTTTTTTTTTCTTTCGCGCACAAAAAGTATTCTCTCGTAGCTTCGTAAAATTACGGTTGAACCTCTGATGTCACATGGATTATTTTACCGATCTCCTTGCTACGTCTCTGGACTTGGGAACAGTTCAGTTGTATTGCTGTCTATGCAGGGTCAGACAGCTCTCAGATTCCATCAAAAATATCTTAATTTGTGTTCCAAAGGTATTACGGGTTTGAAACGACATGAGGGTAAGTAATTAATCACATAATTTTCATTTTTGGGTGAACTATCCCTTTAAAGCTTGCTATATACATAATACAAAACTATATATGAACAACATCACACATATATTCAGCATGGCTGTGATTACCTATGGCCGAATCACAGCCATGCTGATATAGAGCTATATCACATGGCTACAAGTGTGGTATTGCATTTATACAACAGTATGATGGCACAAGTGTGTGAATAAATAAGAAACAACCACAGAGTTTCTTTAAACCCCCTTGTGTGTGTGGAATTACTTT
>NW_015652333.1:19064-23699 GCF_001515625.1 Sinocyclocheilus rhinocerous | reverse complement strand
ACTTTATTCAACAATTCGTCTCCTCCGCATCACCCTGTATTGTGTTTACGTCCAGCGGATACTCTCTAAAATGACGCTACAGGGTGACACGGAGGAGACGGATTGTTGAATAAAGTCGTTATTTTTTTTCTTTTCTGCACAAAAAGTATTCTCGTAGCTTCGTAAAATTACGGTTGAACCTCTGATGTCACATGGATTATTTTACCGACCTCCTTGCTACGTCTCTGGACTTGGGAACAGTTCAGTTGTATTGCTGTCTATGCAGGGTCAGACAGCTCTCAGATTCCATCAAAAATATCTTAATTTGTGTTCCAAAGGTATTACGGGTTTGAAACGACATGAGGGTAAGTAATTAATCACATAATTTTCATTTTTGGGTGAACTATCCCTTTAAAGCTTGCTATATACATAATACAAAACTATATATGAACAACATCACACATATATTCAGCATGGCTGTGATTACCTATGGCCGAATCACAGCCATGCTGATATAGAGCTATATCACATGGCTACAAGTGTGGTATTGCATTTATACAACAATATGATGGCACAAGTGTGTGAATAAATAAGAAACAACCACAGAGTGTCTTTAAAACCCCTTGTGTGTGTGGAACTACTTTCTTCTGCCATGGATTCAAATCTTAAGTTGACAGTTTAACAGATGAGCCCATGCCTCCATTACTAAATCGAAAATGTCACTTTAGAACTAGTAACGAAGGAACATTGAGTTGCTTCATTGAAAGATTATTGTATTACTGTAGAGTATTATCAGAGAGAGATCGAATGAGCGAGTGTGATTACCTGCATCTGTTTTAGCATTCATTTTTTAGCTCAATATCATATTCAGAATAAAACATTAGTTTTAATGTCTGCTGAGGAATGCAATATCTTTCAACTGTTAAAGGGATTTCCGATGACAACGCTGGTCAATGCATTTTTGGGTGCGTCTTACAAGGTGTTGTTGAAAGCAAAAATAATGTAATTAAATACTACTATTATTTCTATAAAATATTATTTATTGAACAATAATATTTAATAAACAACAGCCATTATAAAAGTTGCCAAGCAATTCAGTCAAAAGTACAAAAGCTTAAATCATAAAAACATACAGTTATTAAACTTTACCCTCAGCTAAAATTATTTGTTCTGGAACAAATAATAGATCCATGAGACCAAAGACTGTCCATTGGATATACCCAAAACGAATTATATCTTGTGTTTAACAATAATAGACATCAGAGCCAGCAGCAAATTCCAGAAAAACTGGTCGAAGTAAGGCGGGTTCATGAGTGCTGAAGGGCAGCTGACGTCCTTGAGCTCAGATCTCCAAAAACGTTGAAGCTAATTTTCAAACAGACGCTATCTTTATAAACAAACCACATATTTCAAGTTTAAACAACTACATTCTCACCTAAAAACTACGTTCTGTGACACAACAACATTAGTAAAATGTATTGTATTTGTAAAAGTATTTGTAAAATGATGGTGGGTTTTGGCATCCGCCATAACACTCGCTGTGAGAAATGTTGCAAGCAAGGTGATACAAAAGCATAAAACGCATAAAACAGGAAATACTTAGAAAAATAAATAAAAATTTTAGACTTACATGTATTCAAGATTCAACAAAAATATACTACTATGTTTTATGTGGTTAAAACATTAATTTTTTTAAAGTTATTAAATTGAAACTTTGCTTGGAAATGGTTTAAAAAAAATTGAAATCTAAATGAACACAAAGAGTATATTACTAAGAACTTGCCACTTGTGTTTTAAATTAGATTTTTTTTAAATAAATGACACTCTTATATGCTTTTGACTACGGTGACTCATTGCTGCCACACACATATTATTTTTTCCACTCAATTGTCGTAATAACGAGATGTTATGTCGTTTTAACGACATATTTTATTATTATTATTTTATCGTTTTAACTAGAAAAGATGTCGTTAAAACGAGAAAAGATGTCGTTTTAACGAGAAAAGATGTCGTTTTAACGAGAAAACATCTCGTTATTACGAGAAAAGATGTCGTTTTAACTAGAAAAGATGTCGTTAAAACGAGAAAAGATGTCGTTTTAACGAGAAAAGATAACATCTCGTTATTACGACATAATTGAGTGGAAAAAAATATGTGTGGCAGCAATGCGTCACCGTATTTGACCCTGTGTCACTTTGATCAGAAATTATAATAACAAGCACAAGAACCAAGCAGACATTATCTGTCATCTAGCTTCTGTCTTCTGTAGCTTTCCATGAAAACTCTCTGTAAATGCGGTTTAAATATTGCTAAGGACAAGCACACATAAATTACAGTCTTGGAGAAGATAACATGGCTTTACATCCTGACCTCAGCTTACCCAGAGAGCATCTGAATAGACTTCAAGAAAACATCACAACACAGCGAACGCCATAGAACATTCTGAGACTGAAAAGGTCAATAACGAAAGATTTAATTCTATCTCTGAGGAATCTCTCAAAATAATGGGGGCAAGAATTACTGGCAGAGCCCGTAGTTCGCTTTAAGTGAGGACAGGCATTTTATCATCCTACGCAATGACTGACAAAATAACCTTGTCTAGAAGTCTGAGAATGCTGAGGAACAGATGACTACAAAACCCTCTACAAAGCCATTGGTTTATGCATTTGGGTGTGTCTGACCTTGCTGTAATTGCACTAGGTACTAAAGTAGGTACCTCCACCTCTTCAAAACTCCAAGATGCATCTTCCAAAGTGGACAACCTCCGCATTTTACATGAGCCACCATCAGAGCAAGCAGTGAAGGACGCTTAGGGCAAAGGCAAGCTATGCTGAACAGCAGATGTGCACAATATCCCCCAGAGCACCTGGTGTAAGTGGGCTATGTTGTGATTGCCAGGCTGCACCACCCCGCCTCCAACTGGGAGAACATGAAAACTCCCAGTGACTCCCTGAAAGATTGAAAGATTTTTCATGGTTCTGAGAACCAGCGGAGAAACCACAGAGGGATTACCTGCCTTAGTGCCCTTAGAGTTCTCACAAATTCACACATGCAGCCTTTTCTTCACTCCCATGTGGAGCCGCACCTTAATCTTAAAATGTACACATACTTTAATCCCTGACCGTGTGACTATGACCACAATTCTCTGAGCTCTCACATCAGCCGTAGCATCAGAAATGATTGTATTCTGGATTCAAAACAAAGGCGTGTGCGATACCATGGAGAATCTCTCTTGACATAATTCCAGCTCCACATGAACAGATGAACTGATGAAAATTATTATTATTTGTGTGCTGTGTTCACTCAGTGTAATCTTCTAATTATAATTGCTACAAGAAAAAAAAACAGCATTTGGTTTAGGAAAGAATTGCCATTAAATTATGAATATGATCAACAAGTATTCATTTTGTAATTGCTCTAAATAACACTAACTGAAAACATGTATATTTTTAGGTCTTTTTTGCTTATTCTCATCTGTAACATTTACTATTTTTCGCACATGAACTGTCATGAGCAAAAGTGTTATATCGCATATTACAAAAAAAAATGTCTAATTGAATGGTTTCAAAAAGTGGTTTCATTTTAAATGAGAATTACTGTAATAACAACCCAGGCTCATTAAAACAATGTGCCTATGGCAACATTTCTGCAAAATGTTACATAGTTTCTTGCACTTTTCACGGTATTTTCAAAGTGAGTGGCGCAAAAAGCAAGTTAAATTTTCTTCAAAACAGATGAAAGTGAATGTGGTGATTGGTCATACAGTACGTAGTGCAACAGTAAAAAAAAAAAAAAAACAATTAAAAAAAACATCGAAACCCTAGCCTAACCATAACCAATAGTGGTACAAAACGACTCAGGTTACTTATGTAACCATGGTTCCCTGAGTAGGGAACGAGACACTGCGTCCTCTAGGGGTCGCTATGGGGAACACCTCGTCGTGACCCGTGTCTGAAGCATACATTGAAAAAACACCAACTCGTTGGCCGGCGACAGCCATGACGTCACTACCGGTGCGACTATAGTATAAATAGGCGCAGGGAGAACATGTCATTCACTTCTTCGTCTGAAGCTTGCGTCCGCAGCATGGCAAGAAACCTAGAGGACGCAGTGTCTCGTTCCCTACTCAGGGAACCATGGTCACATAAGTAACCTGAGACGTTCCCTTTCATGGGAACTATGAACTGCGTCCTCTAGGGGTCGTTATGGGGAACGGTATACCCACGCCACCATGCTGAGGGGAGTGCAAGCCAGAACCATGGCGAGCACTAAGTACCAAATCTACCATATTGCTATGGGAGTTGCCCCTGGGACGTTAGAAGGCTGTCAGTGACGTTATTCCCTACGGCCAAAGGCCTAGGCTACATACCCCAAAATACTTACCTGTTAGGGCCAGACTCCTGGGCCCGGGGTAGAGCTCAAGGCTTGGAATCATAATGGATTCCTTTAAGGAGATACGATCAAGAACCTAGTATCACACTAAGTCTTGGCCTGTCACACAGGGGCTACCGCACGTTTCTCTTTGCATGTGCTGAAGGAACTGTCTCAACAGACCCTTAGTAGCAACACCCTGTTAAGTAGGTATCCAGAGGATAGGAGGAGTGGTGCCCAAGGCGGAACCGGGGTTTTAAACCACTCAAAAAGAGCACAAAGTCT
>NW_015652333.1:8331-15708 GCF_001515625.1 Sinocyclocheilus rhinocerous | reverse complement strand
CACGGATGTACACACTTTCTAAACGCTTCGCTAGTGCTCGCCATAGTAGGAAAGAAAAAGCTCTTACTTTGCTTTTTGGAATGCACGCTTCAAACAGACCGGTCAATGAAGACGAAGAAGAGAATGATGTGTGCTCCCGGCGCCTATTTATACTATAGTCGCACCGGTAGAGACGTCATGGCTGTCTCCGGCCAACGAGTTGGTGTTTTTTCAATGTATGCTTCAGACACGGGTCACGACGAGGCGTTCCCCATAGCGACCCCTAGAGGACGCAGTTCAAAGTTCCCATGAAAGGGAACAGAATTTGTGGTTGCCTTTTTTCCCTATTGTAACGTACATTAGAGTGAAACTGTTTCTCAAATGAGGAAAACAAAAAAAAAATGTGGGGCAGGACTTCATTTTTCAATCGGGAATTGACTGGATTTTTGTGGTTTGTTATCCGCTTAAGTCGTGATGTAAGGAATACTGTTTTCAGGATCAAGCCTCTACTAATTTCAGTTGATAATGCTATCTCAACTGCAATTTATGAGCATTGTTTGTTCATATTACACATTTAAGCTAAGTTTTAAAACCTCATGGTGTATACTACAGCCCCCATGCTCACGTCATCTCAGACACCAACATTTTAACAATTCATAAAAGATGAATCACTGTCTGGCCAAGTGGCCATCTGAGATTTCAGTATGAATATATGATAATGAGTTTTCGGTAGTATTACAGCATACCGTGAGTGTAAATTAGCATAGTTTGTTGTTTACCTGTGCATCTTATAGTGCTTGAACCTGGAAATGGTCATGCATGACGTTAGACTTAACAAGCAGATTGCTGCAATCTCATGTGAGTGAGTTTGCTGGAGTGGAGACGCTTTTGTCCCGTTCTCGCGCCAGTGAACATGTCAGAGAAGAGATGCTGTTGCAAGGGAGAGGGTAAGTTATTTTGATTACAGATTATGAGGGCACATTAATTAAAAAAAAATTATAATAATCATGTACACGGATAAATCATTTATAATAAATACTGCAATACTGCTTAAAAAATAAGAATTGCCCATTTTGATTTCATGGTGAAAAAAGCAAACTTGTGATAAAAATGCATTTGCTGAAGCAAACGTCATACCATGCCATTGCTGTACCGAATGAGCAACCGAGCAAGCTTACGCGTTCAGAAAAGCCATACATGTGGAGCTTTTATGTGGAGGTTATGTGATGCAAACATGACAATGTATAAGTCTACAAATCTCACGCTATGGTAAACATAAATGCATTATTGTATCTGTACTATGCCCCTGTAGCCTAATCATGATGTGTGCAAAAATAAATGAAAGGTGTTTTACTGCCACTTGTATTTATTTCACCTGGAAACTTCAGTGAATTTTTCCAATGAGCATAAGACATAGTGTTCTCCATAAAAATCCATCAGACCATTTTATATACTGTACCGATACTGCTCTTTTTCTGCCATGAAGTACCTGTATCTGCAAAACTAAGAGTGCTGAGAGTGAGCGCATCAATAGATGGACACAAACCATCAGCCCTGAATTATAAAGAAACAGCAGTAGACATTATCTAACAAAAATAGCCATTAGCATCAGATTCAAGGCTGGGCAAACTAGAAAGGATTGATCGACCACTACGAGAGATGCTTGATTTAATCACTTACATTACACACATCTCACATTACCCTACAACACAAGGGCAGAGATTGTGCCTATACTACAACTTTAAACATTGTTTTTATTGCACCTTGAGTAAAACACAATACACTCAGATTGTCCTAACACTTTACACTGGTAAATGTCACACAAATGACAAGTAATTAACCCCACTGAATACCAAGATGCTACTAGTAAAACACGACAAGGCAAAAATAGCCCTATTCAAATGTCAGAAAATAAATAAATGAACATATACATACTGTGGTGGGGTGAATGAGAACATAGACACAGAAGCTTAAATCAACAGAAAATCCCCAGAGGGTGGATTTATTGAAGTCCAGTACCGCCGCTCCCTATACGCAGAGTACGCAGTTTGCGTAGGGCACCAACTCCCAGGGGGGCACCATCCCAGTTGCTCAAAAAAAAAAAAAAAAAAAAATGTTGTTCTATATTAATATTAACATATACGTAAATAAAAATATAAACATAAACATATATACATACTTATTAAAAAATGTGTTTTACGGTGAACGCAGTAGACAGGCGAAGCACACGTGATGCGCCATTCCCGCATCCGCGCCCGCCTCATGTTTGCGGCTGACTGCAAATGATCATAACTGATGGACAACTATGCCCGGGAAAAGGCATCAGTAGTCTGGCGCCGAGATAAGAAAAAGAAAAAAAGCCCAAGATGAAGCCCGTGCATCACTTTTAGGTACGTTCATAATCCTGTGAAACTTTTTGGGATGGTAACGTTAATAACGTGTTTAAATGTCGGTAATAATATCACCCCCCGCATCTGCCTTACTATTCTCTCAGAGTTCCCATGTTCCCTTACTAAAATTAACCATAATTTTACAACGAATAAAAACAAACAAACATGGTTCTTGTAGCAATGGTAACCACAAATTAACCATGGTTTTGATACCGCTTCAAATAATAATTTACTAAGTATTCAGATATTTTTGTGAATAAAAACATCATTGAATAACACTGTTAAAATACATAATGTAATACAAAATAAACAATTTATGTACATTACATATTCTTACAAATGCCTGCAAAGGGCGCCAAAGGCCTGGTAATTGCTGTTGTAACACTTACAGGATGATCAAATCCTTGTTTAACATTGACCAAACATTTAATTAAAATATCCACTTAATCTTTAATGTTTGGCCACCAACAAAAACATGTGGACATCACAACCTTTACAAATACTAATCCTTGGTTTTATCAAAGTAAAACTGCTTAATTTTCTTTTGTGTGATTTCTGAATGCTTGATACTATAAAATCAATTTAATTTGCTGATTGGTCAATTTGAATGTCTCAGCTGGTTTTTAGTCACATGGTCAAGGAAGGGATAAAAGAAGATTGTAACTGTAGTTTGGTCTCTTTTCTTTGCTCTTCTTGGGGTTCTGCTCTCTCTCCCTCTTTATCTCTCTCAGGTAACATTTTACATACATGCTGGGTACAATTAACTGTTTATGTTTTATCATCCTTCATCTATTTTGTAACCAATTCAAGTGTAACCATAACAAAATACTGTTATTAAACCACTTCAATTATAAATTATGTACTAACTAGTCTTGATTCAACATTAACATTGAAGTGCTACCTATTGCAATACAATATAGTCACACAATAGCAACGCTCTCCCACATATTTAACTATTCTAACTGCGCTTATTTCAGTCGTTGGTATAAGTGGCAGTGGATGGTAATAGACAAGAAATGTACAGTTTTATACCATCGTGCTGATAACGTTTCTTTAGTCCTTCGGCAATCCTACAGGCTGAACCACTGTAGAGAAACCACCCTTACACCTGGATCTGGGAGAGGACTCCCCCTAAGTCTGAAGCATCAGTCTGCAGGATGAAGGGGCAGCGAAAATCCAGGGCATGCTGCCTTTGCTGCAGATGTCCAACTCACCTTCTCCGGCTGCCCCTTCTTGGTTAGGTCTGTGAGGGGACTGGCTATTGAGGAGAAGTTAGGGATAAAACATCTATAGTAGACCGCCAACTCCAGAAAAGCACATACCTGGGTCTTGTTGATGAGCTGGGTATAGTTCGGTATGGCTTCCACTTTTTTTCTTTTCTTGGGGCATAATCAGGCCACGCCCAATCTGGTAACCCAGGTGCTTGGCTTCTGCTAGTCCTAGGTAGCATTTCTTGGGGTTGGTTGCGAGCCCGTTGGAGTTCAGACATCACCCTCCGGAGAGGGTCCTGGTGGTCCTCCCACCGCTCCAAGTGGATGACTACACCATCAAAGTATGCGGCCAAAAGGTAGGACCCAATACTGCCAGTTGCCACTGGAGGTGTTAAAGGCAGTCTTCTTCAATTCTGGCATAAGGGGCACCTGCCAATAGCCCTTGATGAGGTCAGGTATTGAAATGAATTGGGCCCTACCCAGCTGATCAAGGAGCACATCCACACGGGGCATGGGGTAGCCATCAAAACTGCAGACCTCGTTCAGCTTTCTGAAGTCATTGCTGAACCAGAGGGTGCCGTCACACTTTGGGACCATCATGACTGGGCTAGACCAGGGGCTACGAGACGCCTCAATGATAGGGACTTGGTAGGGCCATTGCCTGATAATAAATCCAGGTGGAGTGCAGATCTCATGATGGATCACGTTGGTCTGCCCAGGGAATTCTGCAAACTGACTGACCAGGGCTTCCATCTCCGTCTTCTGAATGCTGGAGAGCTGGGTTCCCATATCAACCACTGCAAGCTCACACTGGGTAAAGGCGGCTAGCTGTTCCTGGGACGCTGTCCACTTCATCAGCAGGTTGATATGGTAAAGCTGTTTAGCTCTTCTTCGTCCTGGCTGGCGGACTCTATATGTGACCAGACCCAACTTCTCCACGATAGTGTAGGGCCCCTGCCAAGAAGCAAAGAATTTGGACCTTGTGGTAGGAACAAAGACAAGCACTCTGTCTCATGACTGGAACTTTCGGGCTTGGGCGGGTCAGTCATATAAGTGTTGCTGGGCTGACACTAGATTCTCCCTCACCAGTGTCATGACCCAGTCGATCCACTTTCTCATGTCCCGTATGTGCCAACCCGGCTGAACAGCAGGAACAGCTCCTTGGCGATGCACTTGGCAGTGGCTTTCCTCAAGGGGACTGCTTTGAGGTACCGGGTGGCATAGTCCACGATGACCAGGATGTGTTCATGGCCCTGGGCAGACAATCGGCAGCAGGCCCACCAGGTCCATCCCAATGCGTTCAAAGGGCACCTCGATTATTGGCAGGGCTGCGGGGAGGTCACCGAGGCAAAGTCCATTGACAGGTCGGGCTGCTCTGATAAACTAATTTCACCTCGGCCTCCAGGCCGGGGCAATGGAAATTAGTCCTGTATCCATTGGATTGTGTTTTCCACTCCTAGATGGTTCACCATCGAATGGGAGTGGGCCAGATCCATCACGGTCTCCATCTTGGTCCTGGGTAGCAACAGCAGAAGTTTTTCCTCCCCCCACCGCTGTGCAATGCAGTAAAGCAGACCATTTTCTATGACAATGTGAGGGAGGGGATGGGGTTCAGGCAAAGTGATCTGTGTCCGTGCAATGCGAGAAAACACCATAAGCAGGTGAAGTGTTGGTCCCCTTTTCTTTCCCTGCTTCTGCTTATATCTCCTCTTCTTGATGAAGTTCAGGTGTGTTCGATCAGCGTGTACTCGTAGTGGCTGATTAGTTGCTGAACGGTGTTTCCAGGGTAACGGTAACACGCACTCGGGATCCTCGCCATAATACATATTTACATATGCACATTTTACAAACTCCAAACTTTTGAAAGGTATTTTGTATATATAAGAATTAAAATGTTTTCATATGCTTTTAATTCTAATTCTTCAAAAGTTCAAAAGTAATAACAATTTTTTATTAAAAAATATACTGTATATGTATATTAATATACATACAATTTTGCATTAAAAGAAGACAATGATCAATCTCACCTAAACGTTTGTTCCTTTGTCTTTGAATCCACCATTTTGTTTCCAGAAATGAATCTGAGACCATAATCTGTTGTAAACCCTGGATCTGCGACCATCTAGTTGTAAATCCCGGATGAAAGGTAAAGTTCCTTCCCCATTTTGTCTATTTAAATAGTTTAATAAATGCTGGCCTACATGTATTTTGTTTTGTTTTTTCCATAAACAGCCTTTCTCCATTCATCCAAATTGTCTACCTGTGTTTACTTCTTTCAGATGCACCAAATTAAAAGTCCCCAGTACTGCACTTCCTGTAGTGTCCATAGATAAACAGCAATACTGGAACACAATGTGAAATTGACCCTGTTTACTTTTCTAATACACATTCCAGGTCTTACTGAGCATGATTCATCAGTGTAAGTTCTTCTAAAGAAAAACTGCTTGTCTTCATAATCTTCCATAAAAATGTAACTTACTTCACCTCTGAAATTATGATCTTTTAGCTGACATCACCAATCCTTTTCAAACCATCCGCTCCAACCACCTGGTTCCATTCTGGTAAGTAAGCCCACTTTTCATGATTCAATTAATAGCAGACAGGTCCGCTCTATTTTTTCTGGTTGAGTATCCTGTGTCACTCAGAAATACAGTATATCAGATTACGAGAGTAAAACGAGTCTGCCAGGCCCTTTCATCTCTTGCAAACATTTTCCAGTAGTTTCAGGGAAAATACATAATATATGTTCACTTTACACTGTGGAATACAACTGAACAGCAACACTTTATAACTTAGTATATTACTGATGAAGAGTCGCTTTATTCCACCATATCTTCAACAGCATCAATTAGATGTGTTATCAAATTACTGTACCCCTCGTTGATGAAACTGTAACCACAGTCTGTGTTAGAAAACCAGCGCTGGCGGCACAGAGCGAATTTCTCCAAAACCCTCCCAAATGGAGCATCCATGATGGCCACTCAGATTGTGTGGAGGCCAAAGCCATCTGTTGCTCAAGTGTTAATAATTTCCTCACCAGGTCTGTCAGCTGGAACACTGCCTTGATTGGGCAATTGTGATGCTCATGGTAAACCAGCAGAATGTCACTGCACCTGGGCTCTTTCTGCAAACAGACAATTATAATTTCAATCAACGGGGTATTGGGCGCTTAGTGGGGTTCCTCTGTGGTGAAAGGATTGCCTCAGATTCTTATATAATTAAGCCCCGGCATGAAATGTCAAATTTAAGCGTCAAACGTAATGCAGTCCAATGCTCATCAGTCTCATTTGTGCATTTACATCTGTAATTGGCTGTTCATAATGAATAATGAAATACCTTTCAGACGGCAAACATTATGGCTTGGATCTGGGAATGGAGCAGAAGTAATCTGGCAGCAGCATTCATTCAGTCTGTTCACCTCACATGAGGCCCTTGCAGGAGGGAGAGACAGGGTGAGTCAGATGGAGGTGCAGATCCACCGCTAATGCTGTGTTTCTGGAGAGGAAGAGGTCCTGTCAGCAGGATGCTAGCGGAGCTGATAAATCGTGCTGCATGACTGAAATTCACTAATAATATCAATCAGTCAAAATCTTCGACAGCTATTGCCATGCGCCAAACCCACCTTTGTCTGCCCTTACAAAAAAGAATTTTATTCAAGTGTGCTATTAGTATACTTCTTTTAAACTAAAAATAGGAAAGTATACTTTTAGTCTACTTTTTATGTACTTCTCAGAAATGGGCTTTATGTACTTCTCAGAAATATACTTAAAATGACATTTAAGTATACTTGACTTATA